>NC_053024.1:1998294-2142631 GCF_003073215.2 Triticum urartu | reverse complement strand
AAGCTTGCAACCTTAGCCAATGAAATCTTGATCAAAGGTTAATTAGTTTCATGATTATCCACCCAAGTTTTCCAATCTTAGTAAATGACTAAAGCCTATTACCAGAGGCTGCTTTGGTATGGCCAATTTATGTGTTATGGCGCTGCTAGAAGGAGGGCGCGAGATGGCCGGCCGGGGGCTTTTACCCACGGCCGGACAAGATGGAAGGGATTTCCTTCTTAATTCTTGCTTGATTAGATTGATACATCTTCTCTCTTTATATAGAGAGGTTTGCTTGACTCACAAGTAAGGCTTTACTTGACCCCTAAGCAAGCGACCCTTATCTCTAATTAACCCTAAGACTAACGGGCTATACCGCCAGCCCAGGCCGTTAGGCCCATTACGTACTCTAACACTACACCCCACCTGGACATGCAGCTTGTCCTCGAGCTGCAACCTAACTAACTTATAACCAGGACTCTACGCAACACAAACCTAACACCTAAAAACAAGCCTTTTACATCTCGGCTTGTTTTATTACTCTCAACCTGAAATGGACTGGGACGCTTTATTTTGGACCCCTTAACAAAAAGTGGACACCATCCGCACGTCGGACGTGCACGTGTGCAGCCACCTGGATCCCATGGACACCATCTGGACAAAAGGAGTGCATGTGTATGGCCACCTGGAAGTGGTCGCAAGAGTGACCAGCAGAGGCGCCCTCGCGGCGGCCGGCGGAATGCAGTGGTGCGACGCGGTGCGCTCCTGTCGGTGACACCCTGCCTTCTCCCTGCCGGACGGCTGTTGGTCTGCACCGCACAGAGAAGAGTGGAGAGCTTGCGATGGAGAATGACGAGGAGGGGTGCGCCCCCCCAACCGCCGATGTCGCAGACTTTGAGGTCACTACCCGCGGGGAAAACGGCATGCCCAAGATCCCCGATGCAGTGGATGACAGCGAGGTCCTTTGTGCAGCGAAGTGCAGCTGGGAGGAGCGGCAGTTGCAGACCACGCATCTCCCGCACACGCTGGCGCGCTAGGAGGCCGCACGCAGCAGCCTGCAACCTCACCGCCGACGACATGTGTCGGGTAGTGATCCAAGCCGGAAGCGGTGACGGCGACGGCGGGAACTTGATGGGGACGCCCTAGGGAAGCAGTAATGGCGACGACGGGAACTTGATCTGGTAGATCGGGACTCCCGCCGGTGCGGTCGATGCGGGGCCGGAGCTGACCGGCGGTGGCTGCTGCAGCGGAGCACCGGGCGCGGCGGAGACCGCCAGGAGCGGTGGCTGCCACTGTAGCCAGGGCGGGGCGGTGGTGGCGGTGGATGGCAGCTGCAGCGGTCCGACGAGCGCGGCGGGGACGCCCTGGGGCAGCGGCAGCGGCGGCTGCCACTGCAGCCAGGGTGGGGCGGTGGATGGCAGCTGCAGCGGTTGTTGCAGCGGCCCGGCGAGCGCGGCGGAGGCCTCCTGGTGCAGCGGCTGCCACGGCAGCCACGGCGGCGTGGTGGCGGCGATGGGTGGCGCAGCCGGGTGCGGCCCGTAGGACCCGGCCAAGAACAGGCGGATCTCCTGGACTGCCTGGGTTAGGTCCCACAGCGCCCTGGACACCTCCTCCGGGATGAGGACGGCAGGGGCGGGCGCGACGAAGGATCCCAGCGTGGGCAGGAGCGGGGCGACGGTCGTGGTGGTCGCCGGAGGCGATGAGGTGACCGGCAGCGGAAGAGACAGGTTGGGCGGCGATGAAGATATGATCGAACCGAAGCTAACTGATACCAAATTGTTATGGCGCTTCTGGAAGGAGGGCGCGAGATGACCGGCCGGGGGCTTTTACCCACGGCCGGGCAAGATGGAAGGGATTTCCTTCTTAATTCTTGCTTGATTAGATTGATACATCTCCTCTCTTTATATAGAGAGGTTTGCTTGACTCACAAGCAAGGCTTTACTTGACCCCTAAGCAAGCGACCCTTATCTCTAATTAACCCTAAGACTAACGGGCTATACCGCCAGCCTAGGCCATTAGGCCCATTACATACTCTAACATTATGGCATTGTCGGAAAGGCCTAGTTAGTTTGAAGATCACACCTTCTTGGTGTAATAGCAATATGTATACATCTTCCACCAATATCACCTGTAAAGCACATATTTTCAGATCATATTTTTGATTTATGTTGATAATTCGAGTGGATTTCTCAGACTCGGAGTCGACATCCGAAGAGAAGAAGGCCAATCCTTGGACCAAAACAGGACCAGAAAACAACTTAAAACGGCCGCCTAGGATGGGGATGCCTGCTCAGCTTCCTTCTGGTGCTGATCTTCCATCATTGACAGGTAGAATCTCTGTCATGTGATCTACTCAACTTAAAACTTTATGTGCTGCTGCATCAGATACAATCATTTCACTTAAGTTCACAATTTTTTGGTCTATATTAACACCTGAATTTCTTGTTCCAAAATCTATGTAAAATTTGCAGTGGCAGTTGTTAGTCGCGTCTTAGTTTATATCTTCACCCTTTTCTAATCTAGGACTTGCATCTGATGCAGAATGCAGTGATAGCGAATCTCAATTCAGAATAGTAAAACTTCCATGCAACCCGAAACATCAGGTTTGAACTATTCTTTTTTTTACCCCGAAACGTAGAACAATTGTTCTACGGTAATTTTCATTAGTAGTTTAAATATGTACAAAAGGAATAGAAAAATAAATTACAGGCAGACTACCCAACTCTTGTTTTCTCTAACATGGGAAAAATGTTAATCACTGAGAACTATGGTAAGAGGGAAATCATCGGGTTTGAACTATTCCAATGTCTCCTATCGTAGCTCGTGAGATAACATTCTGGCTTCCCCAAAGTGCATTGTTCACATCTGGTGCAATATGTATAAACATGTATGTTGGGAACTATTATCATGAAACTAGAGGATACCCCGCGCGTTGCTGCGGGAATTGGTTGATGAAAATTTGGGTTGATAACATAAGTGCAATGGATTATGTATAAACATGTATGTTGGGAACTGGTATTATGAAATGTGGTGAAAACATAAGTGCCATGGATTATGGCTGCATCGCGTCACCCAGATTCAATAACCGTAGTTAGCAAACATTAGCCTGGATGCCGGGATACACAGGTGTCATTGTAATCCTTTTTTTTGGTCCACTAGTTCTTTGCTTGTCTTCTCCAGGGAATCCAAATTCCAACAGAAAGAAGTGAGGAGATTCACAGTCCAGTGCAGTCTCCTGGTCGTCGTCCAGCATCATCACATATGAGTCGAACTCCCAGTGGTAGTCAACTAAGGAAAATGTTGTTCACAGAATCTAAGATAGGCCGGTCAAGCTTCCGAAAGCTTCTAGAGCCAAGCCTATCAGATAAACCAGGAATTACGCCATACAGGATTGTCCTTGGTAATGTGAAAGAAAAGGTTAGAAGCAAACTTCTTTTATTAAACTTCTTCCAAGCATAAGTGAATTTAGGATTGTTTGAGTGTCAAATTGGTCTTGTACTGATATATTTTCAGTATTAAATCCAGCCCAACGCTAAGAAAAATATCAATCGGTGGAGATAGAGAGTAGAAATTTAGTAGGGTCAAAATTGCTACTAGGTAGAGAGATACTTCCTATGTCATCTCATCTCTAACATAAGTTCAGTCTGACTCTTATAGCTTGTTATACAAACGCACCTTTCTGCATGGTTTATGTTCAAACACTTTGAAACTTGCCTGATTGAAAATCTGACACGAGAGATGCCCACTGCTCCTGATGGAGAGGTTATATACTTATATACTCTCAGCTTTGATAGCAACGTACTATTTGAATCTCAATCAGAACCAGCGGTGCTAGGTGTAAACGAGACGAACACTATTTTTTTTACAGAATTAAACGTTCATCTTTGACTACCTTTATTGTATATTTCTATTTTCAGATGATGAAGACACGAAGACGGCTTGAGCATCTTCTTGAGGATCTACCATGTGACTCTGATCCTGCAGAATATTATGAAACACCGGATCAACTTTTAGAGCCGTTGCTCTTGTGCTACGACTCACTGGTAAGTCTTCATTAACAACTACTGCCTTCAGATCCTTGGGTTTGTCATTCTACAGTAAATATTTTTTGGGCACGCCAATAACCCTCAACATTGCATGAAAATCCATTTTGTATAAAAAAGCGCAAACCTTTTTTACTATATCAATTCAAACTGTTAAGAAACATGTACTCTGTTATATCATTTATCACACGATCTGTCTTTTGTACTGAGTAGCACGTGCGCTTCAATTATTTTGTGAAGCAATCATGTGGATCTAGCATTCTTGCCGATGGCCGGCTGGCCGATCTGATACGGAGGGTTGCAACCTTTGGTATGGTGCTAATGAAGCTCGATGTCCGCCAGGTATGCATTACAATTATTATTACTGCTACGTACTTGTGATTTCTCAGATGTAATTGTGCATAATATGTATTATTGGCTCCCAAAAAGCATAGCTAAAATTCAGTCATGATTAAAAACTACATATTTACTGCTTCAGGAATCGGGCCGGCACACAGAAGCGCTTGATGCCATTACGTCTTACTTGGATCTTGGCGTTTATAGTGAGTGGGATGAGGAAAAGAAGCTGGATTTCTTGACTAGGGAGCTGAAAGGGAAGCGCCCTCTAGTTCCCCCATACATAGTGGTAATTTGTTGCGTACATAAATCAAATAAGTGATCAAATATCCACATATAATTGATCGGTTACAGCGTAAAGAAAGGGAGCGAAAGATAACCTTTGCCTAGTTTAGAAGATTTACGTCCGTGTCTTTCCCTTCCTGTCTTTTAGGTTAATGCTGATGTGAAAGAAGTTCTCGACACCTTCCGCGTTGCTGCAGAACTCGGGAGCGACTCGCTTGGAGCATATGTGATTTCAATGGCCTCCAATGTAGGATGAGACACCACTTCTGTTATCAACTAATGAAGCAAACATGAATATTCAGTTACCTTTTATCTTCTGCAATTTAAGAGTTCTGACTGAATCTCACCTGAGCTTACCTCGTGGAGTCCTATGTAGCACTCATATCCCAGATCACAAACTGTATTTGGTTGGCACGGGTTCTGATTTGCAGGTGTTTGTACTTCTTTTCAGGCCAGTGATGTCCTCGCTGTCGAGTTGTTGCAGAAGGACGCGAGGCTAACAGTTAGTGGGGATCTCGGAAGGGAATGTCCCGGTGGAACGTAAGCATGATTATCTATGCATGATATAAGTTCTAAATTTCTCATGAAATTTCTTGTCATGTTCAATCCACAGCTCTATGATCAAATCAACTGAACCTGAAAGCATCTAGGAGTGATCAATTTAACAGTAAACCTAGAACCTGAAATCGGCTGACTACAACCCTACCAATTGGTTACATTAGCAAAGAGGCTGATTCAAGGAAAGAATAAATACTCCCTCTGTTCCATAATGTAGTGCATATAGATTTTCTAGAAAGTCAAACTTTACCAATTTTGAACAAATTTATATGGAAAGCTATTTATATGTACAATATGAAAATACGTCTTGTGATGTATCTAATGATATGTATTTGGTATTCAAGATGTATATGTTTTTCTCTACAAAGTTGGTCAAAGTTTAATTTCTTAAAAAATCTATACGCACTACATTGTGAAACGGAGGGAGTATTTAAAATCAATGTCTGTTCTTTGGTGAACACGCAGGTTAAGAGTTGTTCCCTTGTTCGAGACGGTGAAGGATCTTCGAGAAGCAGGTTCGGCGATCAGGAAGTTGCTGGCCATTGACTGGTACAGGGAGCATATCATCAAGAACCACAACGGCCACCAAGAGGTAGAAATAGAATGCTTCTATTGGCTTTAATCTTCATCTCGGCCAATTATCTGAACAACAACAACAACAAAGCCTTTAGTCCCAAACAAGTTGGGGTAAGCTAGAGGTGAAACCCATAAGATCTCGCAATCAACTCATGGCTCTGGCACATGGATAGCAAGTTTTCACGCACCCCTGTTCATAGCTAGCTCTTTGGTGATACTCCAATCCTTCAGGTGTCTCTTAATGGACTCCTCCCATGTCAAATTCGGTCTACCCCGTCCTCTCTTGACATTCTCTGCACGCTTTAGCCGTCCATTATGCACCGGAGCTTCTGGAGGCCTGCGCTGAATATGCCCAAACCATCTCAGACGATGTTGGACAAGCTTCTCTTCAATTGGTGCTACCCCAACTCTATCTCATATATCATCATTCTGGATTCGATCCTTCCTCGTGTGGCCACACATCCATCTCAACATATGCATCTCCGCCACACCTAACTATTGAACATGTCGCCTTTTAGTCGGCCAATTATCTAAACAATCTTGCTAAATTTCAGTCGACTAAGACTTGGTTATGTCTTAGTGGATGTTATATTCATGAGATTTTACATTAAGACCCGTGCAAATCTTTTTTTTTCAGTTTTTCTTTTATCTATCTTATAACACGTGGTTTTATCTAAAACCGTATTCTGTCTGAACGTTGCAGGTCATGGTGGGCTACTCTGATTCTGGCAAGGACGCCGGCCGTTTCACGGCGGCGTGGGAGCTGTACAAGGCGCAGGAGGACGTAGTGGCGGCGTGCAACGAGCACGGCATCAAGGTGACGCTCTTCCACGGCCGCGGCGGGAGCATCGGGCGCGGCGGTGGGCCGACGTACCTGGCCATCCAGTCGCAGCCCCCCGGCTCGGTGATGGGGACGCTGCGGTCGACAGAGCAGGGCGAGATGGTCCAGGCCAAGTTCGGGCTGCCGCAGACGGCAGTGCGGCAGCTGGAGATCTACACGACGGCGGTGCTGCTGGCCACCCTGCGGCCACCGCAGCCGCCGCGGGACCCCAACTGGCGGCACGTCATGGAGGAGATCTCCCGCGCAAGCTGCGCGCACTACCGGCGCACCGTGTACGAGGACCCGGCCTTCGTCACCTACTTCCAGGAGGCGACGCCGCAGGCGGAGCTGGGCTACCTCAACATCGGCAGCCGCCCGGCAAAGCGCAAGGCGGCGATCACGGCCGCCGGCGGCATCGCCAGCCTGCGCGCCATCCCGTGGGTATTCGCGTGGACGCAGACGCGGCTGGCGCTGCCGGCGTGGCTGGGCGTCGGCACGGGGCTCCAGGACGCGCGCGACAAGGGCCGCACCGAGGACCTCCGGGCCATGTACGAGGAGTGGCCCTTCTTCCAGTCCACGCTCGACCTCATCGAGATGGTGGTGGCCAAGGCCGACGCGCCCATGGCCAAGCACTACGACGACGTGCTCGTGCTGTCGCCGGAGCGGCGCGCGCTCGGGGAGGAGCTGCGGCGGGAGTTGGCCAGGGCGGGGAGCTGTGTGCTGGCCGTCAGCGGGCACACCAAGCTGTCGGCCAACAACCGGAGCCTGAGGAGGCTGATCGAGAGCCGGCTGCCGTACCTCAACCCCATGAACATGCTGCAGGTGGAGGTGCTGCGCCGGCTGCGCCGAGACGACGACAACCACAAGCTCCGTGACGTGCTGCTCATCACCATCAACGGCATCGCCGCGGGGATGCGCAACACCGGCTGATCCATCCCGGTGGAGACTTCTCTTTTTTGGCACAGGAATCAATCTCTGTAGCTTAATTGCAGGAATCTACAGTAGTATTTATGAACACAAAATCTTGCATGGTACATTCTGCTGATCGACGAGGAGATGTATAGGCGTTCGTTGCCTCGAATGTGTTGTCAAAATACAGTGCATTTGTAAAGCCATATACGTACTACTTTGTAAACTTTGATCAAGTATATAGGAAAAAAGTATACCTATATTTACATTATCAAATCTATAGTGACCCTAATTTGTTTCAAATACATTTGTTAACATAGACATAGACTAGGTTCTATATCTGTAGAGTCGAGCTGTTGTTCTTTCCGGACGTGTTTGGTTGCTCGCAGTGATTTTGGCTACATTGCATGTGTATCTAGGTGGGACCGGTTGAGGAAAACAGGGGGAAAATCACCATCCGCACATCGTTGGGTTGTCTGCATTAGGGGAGAAGTTTTAGCATGACGTTTGGTGTCCTACATTGGCTCGGGTCATGCAACTACATGGTGTTTGGTTGCATGTAGGCAGCGAGGTATGCTTACCTTGTACCGTACGTGGTGAGCTTACTAGCTACACCTTATATATGATCACACCGATCACACCAATAAAACAACACTACAATCACGACGAATTGGACGATGATGATGAAGTTCTTGATATGAAACAGACCAAACTTTCGAGGAGCCTTGCCTACTTCAACATTGCTTGCATGCTTGTGCACAAATTTGAAGTAAGCATCCATTGCCTGCTGCCTAGTGTTAAATCCTTTGTAAGAGTTCTCTTGGTAACAATTGACTTGTTCTTCTCATGCTTCGTATAGATAAAAGCTTAGTATACATCTACTTGTTTCAAAGATAACTCTTGTTCAAGATTTATTTTGTCAATGGATGTTTTATTTCAATAACATATTTTGTTTTAACATCACATACAGTAGGTCATTTAGCTGGGCATGCTGGCAGGTTGACAACATGATGTGATGTGATGTGATGTTATGTTTTTAATTTTTATAGATAAAAGCTTAGCAAAGTGCAGATAATATTTTAGCTCACATGAGATGCCAAGCTATCACCTCTAGTATACTTTTCATGGTGAACATGTCGTAGCTAAGGTATGCTAGAAGTCATTGAACTATACAACATAGTGGAGTGAACGATTTTTGTTTTGAATAGAGAATTCATGTATCACTTCAGAAATTTTGAGATATAATAAGTACGTAAGTACATATACAAAAGCTATTTTGAGCAGGGCAAAAATCTCGAACACTCTATTGTGTCTTACTGACATATGGCTTGGTCGTGGCTTGTCCTAGGCTTCTTCGACATGGATTCTGCTAGGCCCGTCTAGAATCCTTGCTTAGTCCGATGTTCAAAAGGATCCGCATATGACCAGGCACCGGGGAAAAAATGTCCTAGCCCTCTCGGACAAATTTTACAAACAAAGTGAAGCACGATTATTCAAAAAATTAGTAGTGAAGGTAACCTTTGCAAGGGTTACCCAAAACTCCCCATCATACCCAACACTCCATTGATGGTGACACTTGTCGCCATCAGTGAATCTAGGTTACTTTTTCACATAGGAGGTGGATGAGGCTGGCCCATTACTACGTCCTTTTTGTGTTCTAGCATTGGGTGACTCTTCTTGGATTGGAATGGTGCGTGACTATTTTCCGTGAGAGATAGATAACCAAACTATTACCAAATATTGATATAACTTACTATAATAGTCTAACTTGTATATTTAGAGTTGCATTTGCATCAAGTGTAGGGTGTAGATTTAATCCCTAGGGTTCGTCTCACTAAGAACATCTGATGACTCTGTGACATATGCTACATTAAATTCAAGTTAAATGTATAAGAATAGCTAACTAATCCGTATGAAAAGACAAATGGACTTTAGGAAATAAAACCTTGGTCTTGAAGCAAAACCAAATTATAAAGTAAAAGATCCTTTGAAAGAAAAATAACATGTAAAGTTAATTAAAGTATGGAAGATTCTAGAACAAATTAGAAGTATTTATGTTTTGTGCATATTGCACATCGTCAATAATAAAATTAGAAAGAGTTGAAATTGGTTTAGAAGACAAAATTTAGAAAATTAAAGTATGGAAAGTCTAGAACAAATAAGAACTCTCTTTATTTTGAGTTTTGTGCATATTATGCATGGTGCTTATGACTAGGCATGGAATTTTCTAAGATACATGTGGCTGAATCCGGTGTAGTGAAAGAGAGTATTGAACAGACGATATACTTAGATCTGCCACCTCACAACCGTTGGACTGGCTTTATCCAATGTGCAATATTGAAAGTCATTCATACACTATATAGTGGTATCGATATAGATAAAAGTCTATGATTTTGTCTTTTATACAACTCACAAGAAAACACATTTGATCATGAAATTTATAGAAATGTAGTATACATGTCAATGTTTATGGTTTTTCAGAATTTTTTAAAGGTTAATTATGATTTTTGATTCTTTCAAAAGCAGAGCTACATGGAGCTCGGGAGCAAAGAAATCCACTCTCCAGAAATAATAATTAATATAACCTTAAACTATTTTTGGAAAACTGGCATAGCCAAAAATAACTACACGTTTTTGCCCTGAAAAGAACAACTTAATGTTCAGTCTTTTTTATTGTCATGGTTGTGTTGGCCCATGTGCTAATAGAGGGACGAAGTTGAGGAAGTTAGTGCATACATTGGCGCATTAGGGAAATCTTCGATGCGTTTATGAGAAGCAGTGACGGGGCATGGAGATTGAGACAAAAACATGGGCTGGTGACGGCGTTTATTTGTCACGATACAACGGTGTGTGAATCCATATTTGCATGGACAACATGAGACGGGCCGCAGCGTGCGCATTGTTCATAATTTTACACGGTTATTCTAGAGAAGCACGTAGCAACATGATACCACTACATCTTTGTTTCATTCACGACAGACCACATAACCACCTCATACGAGTGGCAAGATAGAGATGTCTAGAGACGCAAGGTGGCACAATTTGGTGCAACCAATAAGTAAATCGAATGGACGCGGATGCTTGGATTTGCTTCCTATCAGCAGGGACGGAGCCAGAATTTTTTGTCATTGGGTTCACTCATAAACTCATTATAAAGATTTGGTATGCTATATTTAAGTGTAAAGTCTAATTTTACACAAGTTTAAGCAAGAGTATAGCACTAAAAATAACATACACATGCTATTACTTATCACAAATTGGGTTACATTGAAAGCTGAAGTGCAAGACATACCTGTTGGATGAAATTATAAATTGAGTTCCTTACATATTAAAAATAGAGTAATACCAAAAATACTTTGCAGCCCTGGTTGTAGCTTCTCATCTTCCTAAAAACATTAAAAATGATAAGTTAGTTTGAGAAGTTTAAAAACAAGTATCATCATGCGAAAGAAGTTGTAAAGTCACTCAAATTTTAGAGTGTCCGCTTTCGATTTTCATCTACTTAAAAGGATCAAACACCAGATCATTACTAGTGGCAGAAAACATATCTTTCTCCGCGTAGCAAATTAAACAATCACTGATGAGCCAATCATCAATTTTATTGTGCAATTTTTTTCTTCACAACATTCGTAGCTGAAAAGCCTCCATCCACAGATGTTGTGACAACAAACAGTATTATTACTAGCTTTAGAAGTTGATAGCCCAGAGGAAAAGTAATATCTTATTTGTCCGCATCATTAGTTTGGACTAAATCTAAGTTTAGTATCTCCAATTTCTCTTTGTGGATAATCCAAATTAAGCGGTAACATTTGAAGCCCCTTATATAGTTATAAATATATCTCATCTAGTTCCTTAGAATTTCTCGTGTACTCAATTTTTTTCCTATAAATCAGATCATAAGGCAACTTGTCTTAATTAATTCCTCTTTGTATAGAATGCCTCAGAAGACAACTTGGAGTCGTATTTGGTGCACTTTGCCTACCTCTAATGGATGACCTCAATCTAGTGATCAGTTTATATCTGAAAAATACTATCTTATGGCCTAGATCAATCAAAATACAGGGAATAGCAATTAGAAAACTACACCATGTTTAACGGAGAGGAGATCTGATGATGCGACTCAGTACCTTGAATTTTTGGTTTATATTAGGTGGCAAGGTTGCCGCCCAGACCTACCCTTGTTGGTGGGGCTCGTCGTCGGCTGAGGAGATTGGGAGAGAGTCCACGAAGCGAACGGCGAAAGGTCGTGGTGCTGGCAGCTGCCTGTGTACGCGTACATGTCTACAGGAAAATAGGAATACCTAGAAGGGTCACGAAGCCACGAACTTGCCTGGCAGGCTGTCACGGATGGAGTTCACTTTACGGGCTTTTGGGCTTCTTGCGTTGCATTGTAAGTTTGATGAGTTCAAGCCCTATTTTCCACTGGGTTCATGCAAGTACATATACCTATACATATACCCGGCCAGGAAAAGTCGTTGGGTTCAACTGAACCCAACGCCATTACGCTAGCTCCGCCCCTGCCTATCAGTCATTGGATGAAGGTAAATCAACGGATGGTATTCACCTCTATATTCACAGATACTAGACATATATAGGGTGTTAACGTTACTTCTATGGAAAACGCTCGCCTTCAGTTGGCATATCGCATGCGGCCGTCCGCCGTCTCGTACTTGTGACGCGTGTCCTGCGTGGCTCATCTAGAATTATCTCTTGCATTTTTGCAACTGAGCCCTTGTTGCAGTTTGCCCATCGCAACAGCTCGTGTGTTGCAGGATCTGGATCCTTGAGGGCTGTTGCCAGCGCAGCCGAGGTACCCCGCCGCCGCTCCCTATCTTGCTCTCGCTCCACTCGCCGCGCCACCGCATCTAACGACACCGCCCTTGCGACGTCACCGATGCCGGCCCGAAGCTCCATGGAAGCGATTAGGCTCGCCGGACTCTACAGCCGATGTTGAGTTGTGCATGGCTGGCACCGCCCAGATCTGCTCGTCCCCAGCCCTTCTTTGCACCTCGCTGTTCGTCTCGTGTCGCCGGCATGTGTGGTGCCGTGGCCGTCAAGCTTACCTTCTGTCGGCCGATCGCGTGCGCCCGTTAGCCGGCTTCGTGGCCGTCCGATCTATATTTTATCAAACGGTCGAGAGCACTCCCGCGTCCAATGGAGGCGCGTCCGTTTTTTGCAACTCACCTCTTATTTCAGGACAACCATTCCTGCAACTGGATAACAGAAGGGGGTTTCATCCCGCAGCAGCGTGGACTCGTGTGGCTAGGAGTGTGAGCGGCTGGATTTGAGAGGGCAGCGGACGCGGCGGCGTAAGGAGTTGGGTGACCGGGGCTTATCCAACGCGGTGGCGTCGATGACTGGCTCAGGATCAGCGGTGGCCGGCAACTAGATCTGTCTGGAGCCTGTAACGAGTGGGCATGTGTTCTTGTTTCTACAACAGAGTGTTTGTTGTGGGAAGTAACAAATGGGCATGCGGTCTTTTTTCTGCAACGAAGCGTTTGTTGCGGGAAGTAACAAGTGGGCATGTGGTCTTATTTCTGCAACAAAATGTTTGTTGCGGGAAGTAACAAGTGGGCTTGCGGGGCGCGGACACTACATCGGATGGTTATCAGCTCGGGCATCCAACGTCTGTCAAGGCGACGGATAATATCTAAACATCGGCCGGCGGACGCGTAGCAGCGCCCTACTTCTATATGATGTATCACCTCTTATCTTGAGCTTCTTTGTGTTGGATTGAATCTTGCTCATGCTATGAGTTTATTTATATTAGATTGACGCTTTTGGTTGGAATTCAAGCCCTAGATTAGACTTAATATTGATGCTCGCATTTTCCTAGCGCAATCTCTCGAAGGTGTTCATAAGAAGAGTGTGATAAGTGCATGTGTGTATGTGTGAGCGTCTACGTCTGTACTGTGTTCGAGATGCTCAAAGAGGTAAGGCATGTGTATGCGTGCGTGCCTAAGAGCATCTCCAACAAAAGCGCTATATAAGCGAGCGCGGTATAAAAACTGCTTTTAGCACGCACGGACCCCATTTGAAGTCTCCAGCAGCCGCACAAAAAGCGCGCGCGCTATAACTAATGCAGCGCACACATTAGAAAGGCATCGCGCACAGCATATTTAGTGCGTCCGGTCGCGTGTGCTGCAAACTCTAGACTGCTGCAGATGAGACCGCTTGATTGGGACCGCTGGACTCGCGCGCGCAACATATTTTACAGCACTTGTTGAAGCAAACTTCTTCTAGCGCCGTAAAAAAAACTACTTGCGCCCTGTAAACCTGTTTTTGGGCGCCGTGCTTCGGGCGGTTGTTGGAGATGCTCTAAGTGGGCACTAGCTGCTCCTTATACATACGACAAGATAAAAAGAAAAGAAAGCTAATCACTCCATGTCGGAGTGTATGCGCATGCCAAGGGCGTCAGCTTGACAGATTCAAGCTGAACCGCCATAGAATATGGAAGAAACAAGAATAGAAGACCCACAGCGATGATGCTTGGCATGAAGATCGCTACAATCAACCAATATGTGGTTTGGAATGACAGATTGCTGACCACCCTCGCCGGGTGGTTATCCATGGTGCCTGAAAACGAGCATATAACCTACTTGGGCGTCGTCTCCCCTACGCGATGCGGTACTAACTAATGTGACGACGTACGTAGTCGGTCCTCCTCGAGTGCACGTACAGGCGAAAGCGAAGCCCGATGATGGATGGTAGCCCGTCAGCTACGGCACGTACTGGCCCAATAAGCGCCGGCCCGCCGCGTGGAAGAACACGTCGTCTACCTCGGTTACTAGGCACGCGGGGGCGCCGGAGTTGGGTGGCCGGCGAGCAGGCAGGCTGCGCCGCACGGCAGGTCAGGCTTCACCGCTCAAAAAAAGAAGCTACCTAGGATTTCCGCCAACTCAGCGGAGCAGGCCACAGCGCTGCGCGGCGTCCGAGGCGAGAGGATCGCCGCATGCATCCAGAGGAGAGTCGCAGCACCATATTCGTGTCGACATAATCTATCTGTTTGAGATTGCTCTTACCACGGCAGTGTGGATCTCAGCCGTCCGATGGGAGGCTGCGTCCTTGGGAGACAAGATAGTTGCATGTCGTTAGGCAGCATTGGCAGGGACAGCTCGGCAGGAATCCATTTTGATGATGGTGCTATGTGCACTCGGTCTCGAGCTCCGGGGTGGAAGTCGATCTAGGTCTGGCACGTGTAGGATATACCTGACAATGGCAATGTTTTTTTTGAGTCGTTACCTTCTTGAAGACATGCATAATATGTAGGTTTTTTTTTAATCTTCGTTTTGCATAAACTACGAGACTGAGACGAGATTTGGGAACGGAGGGGAAGGGGTCACTGTCCTTACTAAATCCATTTTCTTATGCAAGGCCAGTTCCTTTTTTTTGTCGATCTTTGACTTATAATTTTGATCAACTAAGTATGGATTATATGTCATAAAATTATATCATCGGAAAGTTCTTTGAAATGTGCATCCAATGATATACTTTTTGTGGCATATAACTAACTTTTTCTTGATAAAATTAATGGTCAAAGTGTATAAAAATATGAATTGACCTTGTATAAGGGAATGGAGTGAGCTTTTTTTTTTTTTGCGAAACGAATGGAGTGAGTATTTTCGATTCACGTGGGCATAGGGTGCATAGTTCAGAGATGTGGGGGCATAGTCATCCACTATACGCCCGGAGTCAAACCCGTATTACACTAGAAGCAGTGACAAATCCACACATATCTCACGCAAACTGGACGATGTTGATAAGGAGTGTACCTACATGGCTTCTCATTCACAACTTCCCCAAACGCTAAAGCAATTTCCTGAAGTTTTAAAAGGAATTGACCTTCTGTTTCTTGCGGGAGTTACATAGAAAGATAGGCAATTTCACTATAAAGTGCAATTGCTTGTTACGATAATGCTACACTTACGAAGGCTAACGTAAAATTTTACGTAACCTTCCCACAATAATCCCCCCCCCCACCCCCAATTTTAACTGGGGTGGGCCCCATCTTCCCCCGACCCCAATCACAAATTGCCATCTGGCCTATTACGTTAACCGCACAAGTATAATTACATAGATGTAGCATTGCCCTTGGTTTTTGACGAAAAGAAATCAACTCATTGGCTGGATCCTTTTAAAGATAATAAATTTCTGCACCCAGATATTAGTGGCAAGCATGTTATTTTGCATCTTGAAATTTCCGTGCTTCCAATACGGCTTAGTTATGTGGTGATAGCAAAAGATTCTTGCTTCAGATCATTCACGCTTCCTATGTTGGACAGAATTTCAATCTCTTACCATGCTTCCAGGTAAGTTCCTATCATCCTATATACTGATGCATCTGCCATGCTTCTCATATATTTATAGATGGAGTTTCAATCTCTTGCCATGCTTCCTAGGTGTAAATTTTATTTATCATAGCATTAACCACTACAAGAAATATGTCAACTTGCGACTATCATTATTGGTCACTGAATGGTCATTGTTTTTCATTTGCGATCTTTTTGTGACAAAAAACAGATGGTCAAAAGCTGGCCGTCGTAGACTGAAATTAACGACCTTCTTTGTAATATGTAAAAGGTCGTTGGTTCTTTGACCAAATTTTTGGTCACTAGCAGCCTCCCCAGAACACGTAGGATCCAGCATGGCAAGCTGACATGGATAAGAATCAACCCGGTCCAATTCGGTGTTTATATGGGCCGAGCCCATTAATTCAGCCCATTTATATTTTTTTCGCTGCTAATTTTGGTGAACTACATGGGCCAACCCCTACAATTCAGCCTTTTTATTTTCTGGGCCATGGCCTTTTTGTACCAGCAGTTTTAGTTTTCTTTTTGGTACTATACGTTGCATTGTAGTTTTGCTAGAGATTTTGCTTGAGAGCCACTTTGATTCACGCACTTTGTTCTGCTGGTTTGGTTTCTTATATTTGTTCTGCTGGTGCTTAAAATTTTACATGCCTGGATTATGAATGAACTTGTTCTTACAGTTCCTTTCATTTCTATAATCAGTTTAGTTAGAGTTGCACATGTCAGTACACTATATACCAAGAAAATCCTAGCTAGTGAGAACATCTGTGATACCATGTCTGTACTATGTGCCGGTGTAGATGTACTGATGCTTTGGGTTCATCCATGTAGCAGAGACAATGGCTTCATGGCCAACCAAGGCGCATGGTGCTCGCAAGCGACGAACGAAGGCTGTTCGACACTGGCACGGAGGAGGACGGGCACGGACGGAGGATAGAGCACCTCTGTTCTTCCAGGTTCTTCTCCTTCCCTTCACTTCTTGTATGTGCCCATGGTCTGCGATGTATGTAATGAAATTTTGAGCAGCTACGGCAACTAGCCTTGTTCTGCAGACCACAAAATTAGGAAATAGATTTAAAAACATGTCATTCATGTGGACCAATAATCACTGAGTTGGAGGGGAAACTGCGGTTTCTCTCAGGCTGGAACTACAACGTGGTAAAACAACCATAAGAGGTTCCATTCATGTGGAAGAATACAGCTCAGGTGCTAAACCTGAAAACAATATGATGTGCAGAAACTAGATTTAATTTAGTATTATAGGAACTTGAATTTTGTTCACAGGTTAATCCAACCCAAGTAAAAATAGGCTAAATAGAACGGATAACTTCAGCTTTTTGTTAAGGCTGAAAAGAGATAAATCAACTTATTTGACCTTTTAAGTTCCATAATTTTTACTAGCTTCACAAACAATTGTTCTTACTAGTGGCAAATAGTACCAAACAGAAGTACTGAAATTGATCTGTTGATTGTGAGTAGTATGAAACCAACACTTTAACAGTTTCTCTGACTATCAGTTTAATAGTACCAAACAGAGAAACTGTTAATTATTTTTCAGACTAGAGCAATTTCAGTAAACTCGCTGAGAATATATCATGGTAGGATACAGAGCACAATCAATCCTTCAAGGGGAACCCTTACCAGGCAGCAAGATAAGTATGCAGAGTAGCATTATAAGATCAGCAGCGTGCTAAATTAGATAATCACAGTAAATTAGATAATCACACGAGGTGGTGCCCAGCACTACATTATATCAACACTATTATATTACATTTTGAACTTGCAAGTATATACACATAATCTGACATCGAATCAATTGATCTCAAACAGAAGCAGGATAAGAAAACACCCTTCACCTTTGAGACGAATGGACAAGGTCGACCTGGCGAAGAGGCCGAGCAGAACGAGCGGCTCAATGAAGTAGCCGATCCCGCGGTGCGCCCTGCAGTCGTGCTCCAGGTCCTTCCCGCCAACGATCCGAAGGAAATATGCCCTAGAGGCAATAATAAAGTTATTACTTATTTCCTTATATCATGATAAATGTTTATTATTCATACTAGAATTGTATTAACCGGAAACATAATACATGTGTGAATACATAGACAAACAGAGTGTCACTAGTATGCCTCTACTTGACTAGCTCGTTAATCGAAGATGGTTATGTTTCCTAACCATGAACAAAAGAGTTGTTATTTGATTAACGAGATCACATCATTAGAAGAATGATGTGATTGACATGACCCATTCCATTAGCTTAGCACCCGATCGTTTAGTATGTTGCTATTGCTTTCTTCATGACTTATACATGTTCCTATGACTATGAGATTATGCAACTCCCGTTTGCCGGAGGAACACTTTGTGTGCTACCAAACGTCACAACATAACTGAGTGATTATAAAGGAGCTCTACAGGTGTCTCCAAAAGTACATGTTGGGTTGGCGTATTTCGAGATTAGGATTTGTCACTCCGATTGTCGGAGAGGTATCTCTGGGCCCTCTTGGTAATGCACATCACATAAGCCTTGCAAGCATTGCAACTAATGAGTTAGTTGTGAGATGATGTATTACGGAACGAGTAAAGAGACTTGCCGGTAACGAGATTGAACTAGGTATTGAGATACCGATGATCGAATCTCGGACAAGTAACATACCGATGACAAAGGGAACACCGT
The DNA here is from genome assembly GCF_003073215.2 of Triticum urartu. Classification (NCBI taxonomy): domain Eukaryota; kingdom Viridiplantae; phylum Streptophyta; class Magnoliopsida; order Poales; family Poaceae; genus Triticum; species Triticum urartu. Next base: position 2,124,145 of record NC_053024.1, on the reverse strand, counting down.
ATGTTGTTATGCGGTCTGACCGATAAAGATCTTCGTAGAATATGTAGGAGCCAATATGAGCATCCAGGTTCCTCTACTGGTTATTGACCGGAGACGTGTCTCGGTCATGTCTACATTGTTCTCGAACCCGTAGGGTCCGCACGATTAACGTTACGATGACAGTTTCATTATGAGTTTATATGTTTTGATGTACCGAAGGTTGTTCGTAGTCCCGGATGTGATCACGGACATGACGAGGAGTCTTGAAATGGTCGAGACATAAAGATTGATATATTGGACGACTATATTATGACACAGGAATGGTTCCGGGGGTTATCGAATATAGAACAAAGTACCGGGGGGTTACTGGAACCCCCCGGGGGGTTAATGGCCCTCATGGGCCCAAAGTGGAGCAGAGGAGGGGTGGCCAGGGCAGGCCGCGCCCCCCTCCCCCTCTAGTCCGAATTGGACAAGGAGGGGGGGGGGCGGCGCCCCCCCTTTCCTTCCTCTCCTCTCTCCCTTCCTCCCCCCTCTCCTACTTGGACAAGGAAAGGAGGGAGTCCTACTCCCGGTAGGAGTAGGATTCCTCCCTGGCGCGCCTCCTCCTGGACGGCCGCCCCTCCCCCTTGCTCCTTTATATACGGGGGCAGGGGGGCACCTCTAGACACAACAATTGATCCTTGAGATCTATTAGCCGTGTGCGGTGCCCCCCTCCACCATAATCCTCGATAATATTGTAGCGGTGCTTAGGTGAAGCCCTGCGACGGTAGAGCATCAAGATCGTCACCACGCCGTCGTGCTGACGGAACTCTTCCCCGACATTCAGCTAGATCGTAGTCCGGGGATCGTCATCGAGCTGAATGTGTGCTAGAACTCGGAGGTGCCGTAGTTTCGATGCTTGATCGGTCGAGCCGTGAAGACGTACGACTACATCAACCGCGTTGTTATAACGCTTCCGCTTTCGGTCTATGAGGGTACGTGGAAAACACTATCCCCTCTCGTTGCTATGCATCACCATGATCTTGCGTGTGCGTAGGATTTTTTTTTAAATTACTACGTTCCCCAACATGATCACCCTGGGCTTGTACCCGACCTTGGTCCCTGCCCACGAATGAACCCAGCCAGAATCAGCCACCAGCCCAGATCGAACAAGCCAATCCAACATGAGGGAGGGAGGGAGGGATTGCAGCAATGGCTTGGGATTGTAGAAAATAAACAAAGGGAATAAGATGAAATCAGACCTTGATGATGCGATGATGCTGTTGCTTTTCCTTGTCCTTGTCCCGTCGGGCAGAGGAAGGGAAGCTCCGCTCGATCTGGCCGTCGTCCGTGGAGGTCGAGGCTCATGGTGACATTGCCGTGGTGGATCTAAAACGCAGAGACATGAGACGAGGTGAGGTGAGGGTGGGTCATGCGGATCCAAGCGAAGAAGCGGACGAACTAGAGAGGGGCCGGCATGGCCAGCGCGTAGGGAGAGAAGGGGAGGAGAGGGCGGGCAGAGGTCGCCGGTCAGGTCTAAGGAAGGAAGCTGCGGTCGTCACGGGCTGGGAGGAGAGGGAGGAAGGACCGCACCATGGCAAGGCTGTGGCCCTCGCGGGTCTAGAGCGTCGCCTTGCACTGCCCGACCTGGGGCCAAGGTGAGGGGAGGGCGCGGTGGTGTGCGACGCCAGCGGGTGGTCGTCGACGGTGAGGGTGAGGATGGGGCGGCGGCTGCGGGAGTGGATCCCATCTCACTGAACCGAGAGAGAGAGAGAGAGCGTTGACTGGGACAGGAGGGGTGGTGGAGGGGGGATGGCCGGGGATGGGGGAGGAGGGGTGGCGGAGGAGGGGATCGGGGAGAGGGAGGAAGAGGGAGGCGACAGCGCTTCACCTAGCCACCTAGGGTTTCTCGGGAAGGAAGGGGATCGAGGGAGGAGGGAGGAGAGGTTAGTAAGAGACGTTGGATCCGTAGGAGGTGGACGGCTCGGATCGAATACAGTGGGGGTGATCCGTGTGCTGCGTGCTGATTGGTTCGAAACTTGAGCTATTAGAAATTACTTTTCTTAGTGTTAAAAACAAGGAGAGGTTGTGAAGCAGCTACCAAAAATATTTTGTAAAATGGCATCACTAAAATTTTCACTTAAGTTAGACCACATTTCATGGATAATCACCAATTTGATTGCATTTCCGATCTTTCTAGCTATTTTGTGAAACAGCCAATTTGACAAGAAGCGGGTCAAATTTGAACTACAAGTGTTTTATAGTTTGCTCTTTATTTTTTCAAAAATTATTCTTAGGTACAAAAGTGTATATTACATCATAGACAAACCAAGATTTTTGCGTCTTGGAATGGGAAACAATGTTTCCTAAGGAAGTTTTCATTTTCTTTTCACAAAAAAATCATTTTCCATTTTTCGAGTGCCCAAAATGAGTTTTTTTGTGAAGGACCTATCATATATTTGTTGCAAAATTGGACCAAATAAATTTTCTAAAATACTAGGCCATATGTAATGCACAATTGACCAAATGGTTGGGTGTCAAAAGCCTTGATCCACCTCTCGTGAAAAAGACAAATTTCCGCCGATTCAGTTGGAAGCGGGTCATATTTGAACTGCAGCTGCCTCATAGTTTGCTCTTTATTTTTTCCAAAAATCATTTTTAGGTACATAAGTATCTATTTAATCATAAAAACATCAAAAGTTTTCCAAGATTCAACCAGTAGCTAGGAACGGTCAAGCCCGCCATTTTGACCGCATTTTGAAACGTGCATAAAAAATTAAAAAAAAATCGAAAAAATGGAAAACCTTCTCATTGTGTCATTATATGTGACCAAGTTGCCAGGAAAAATAATAAACTTGTAATACGGATATTATTTTAAAAAAGTGTTCTCAGAAACGAGCTATCATGCATGAAGATTCATGGCTTTCAAGCCGAATGATCAATTTTATTGCCACATTTATGGCATAGTTTGTTCAAATGATCTCATATTGTGCACAAGGGTGCATCTTGAAATTCCAAATAATGTTGCCTAAGGGAGTTTTCATTTTCTTTGCACGGAAATTTCATTTTCCATTTTTTGAGTGCCTGAAATGAGTTTTTTTGTGAAGGACCTACCATATATTTTTTGCAAAATTGGACCAAATTAATTTTCTAAAATACTAGGCCATATTTAATGCACAATTGACCAAATGGTTGGGTGTCAAAAGTCTTGATCCACCTCTCGTGAAAAAGATAAATTTTCGCCGATTTAGTATGAAGCGGGTCAAATTTGAACTGCAGTTTGCTCTTTATTTTTTCAAAAAAGAGTTATAGGTACATAAATATCTATTTAATCAGAGAAACATAAAAAAAATTCCAAGATTAAACCACTAGCTAGGAACGGTCAAGCCCGCCGTTTTGACCCCATTTTGAAACGGGCATAACAAATTCATGGCATAGTTTGTTGAAATGATCTCATAAAGTGAACAATGGTGCATCTTGCAATGACGAACAATGTTTCCCAAGGGAGTTTTTATTTTCTTTGGACAAAAAACCAATTTTCCAATTTTTAGTGCCCAACATGAGGGTTTTTTTAAGAACCTACCATATATTTGTTGCAAAACTGGACCAAATCAAATTTCTAAAATACTAGGGCATATTTAATGTACACTTAACCAAATGGTTGGGTGTAAAAAGTTTTTGATCCACCTCTAATGAAAAAGACAAATTTCCGCATATTCATTTTCCATTTTTCGATCTCCCAAAATGAGTTTTTTTGTAAAGAACCTAACAAATATTTTTTGTAAAAACTTCTCCATTTTTCAAGAATATTAGACCATATTTTATGAACAAATTTGTGTACACTAGAAATTTTTTTTATAGATATTAAACGGTTTTTAGTTACATTATTAACATTTTTAATAAATATTTTGATATCTAATATTTTGAACATATGTCTACATTTTTAAGACAGATTGTACATATTGTTTATATATGTTTAACTTTCTTCAAATACATGATTAACATATTTTTATATATTCCCAACAAAAAAATCGTTTCTTACATAAGTTTTGATGTCTATATTTGTTTTACACGTTGTACATTTTTGTATACATATAAAATATTGTTGATATTGGTTACAAAAATTTAAATACATGAAAAACTTGTTATTTTCCCATTTTCGTTGGGCCGAATATATGTTTTTTGTGAGTAATATGAGGGCATCCCACATTTCTTTCTGGATGGGCCGAGGCCTACATGGCACACACATTTTAAAAAAAGGTGGCCTCGTTCCACCGAGGCCCAAGCCCACCTTGAGCGACACCTTAAGTACCAATGCATCCACGTTCACAACCTCATGACCATTTATATTGGTCGTAATCAGGTAGAAATAAGGTCGTTGACCAGTCTTGTCTGTTTTATGACGATTTGGTGTAAGGCAATTTTAGGGATTGAGCCCTTCCAAGCAAAATGGCCGTGGATTTATGACCAATTCAGCCGGTGTCATTGAGAGAAGGTCACAAGTTGACATATTTCTTGTAGTGAACATCCATCCATGCTTCCTAGGTGATTCATGTGCATGGATGATTCTTCCTTGCTATGGAATTTCAGTCTCTTGCCATGATTCCTAGCTGTATATATGTAAAGTTCATTGCGTGAGAGCATCCTTGCTTATGTACAAGTAGAACTACAATCATGCTTATTGATTTAGTGTATATGTGTTTCCATTATTTGGAGGTTTTGTTTACTTTTACGCAAAGCCATTATCCATGACGGCGTATGAGTTCGCTCGCTACCCCTCACCATCCCAGTCAGCTCCACTAGGTTCGAACCTGGCGGCCTCCAGTCCACCTTGCCAGAACGCTGTCTTGGTTCGGCAATAAAGGCATCCATGGAAGATTGCAAGATTCACCCCACCCCGCATACACCATCCTCATCTCTCCTAGGTATTTAAGCTTGTCGTCCTAGTACCTTATTGATTTCCGAATGTATTTGTGTTCTCAAGTAGTATTGTTTAATATCTCTATGTGCAAATATTGCTTTATTCCTTTTTTGGGGCTCATTTTGTTTCATGCAGTGGATCACATAATCAACAATGAATATATGTGTATTTGGTGTGTACATGACACAAATATGCTTCCTTATGCTGGCCACAATTTTTGTTTCATATTTCTTTTCAAAAACAAAAATCATTGCTTCCAAGTATTTGTTTCGGATTCTGTGACAAGATTCAGCTTTGCTAGTGAAGCCGAATCTGGAATCTGAAACAAACGACTATTTCAAATCAGCTTTGCCAGTGAAGCTGAAGCTGGATTCATGCCATTTTTAGTGCAATTGGTTGAAGCACGTCAAAGTGTACTTCGGTGGCCAAGCCGATTTGCAGAATCAGCTTTGCCACTGAAGTGAATCCACACATGATTAAAATGTAAGCGAAGCTGAAACAAACAGGTACACAGATCACTATTTTCATGTTTCTTAACCATTATACTTCTACATTGTTATACATATGCTTCTTCGGGCTGTAGAGTACTAGTCATAAACCGGTGTCTCTGCATGGGCTACTTTTTTGAATGGTACATTCATTCAATACTTTGGTAACCTTTTCTCATTTCCATCAAGTAGAAAAATACATATTGGGTCCGAAGCGCGAACCACCTCACCCTCCCTCGCGCTCGCTCTCTAACGGACAGCGGAAGAAGAAGGAGAGGGGGGCATTGGACACTGATTTTTCCGGTGACGTACGCCGGCCACACACACGACCTTTTTTGTTCAGCTCAAACTGACTGCTGGCTCACACCACGTCAAGCTACAGGCCTACAGCCTAGACGGGAACACACGCACTCATGTAAGCGACGACGGCATATCTGATCTATATATAGGCTTCGCCGGCCAGTCGGTAGATCCACCTCCCTTTTAGCCTATCTCTTTGGCGCCCGGTGGCGGGGAGGGAAAACCTAGCGCCTTGGCTCCGGTTAGTAGTTTAGGCTGATGGTTATGCCCTACTTTTGAGCTGGTCTTTTGGGCTTGGATCTTCCTCAAGTTTCATCATGACTGATTTGACCGAGCTGCGCTATAGATTCCTATCGTCTCTTTGGGACAACCACGTTAGGGTTTCTCTCCCACGCCTTCGAGAAGGTGATATGGTGTCGGATGCTTCGAATCGATTCAAGGGTTCAAAGACGACTACTACGGCCCCAGGGCAGTGGTCGCACGTGCAAGATGAGTTTGTGACTATCGCGACAGGTCAGGCCGGCTCCGGTAGAGGAGCGATGCGTCGGCGGCTCGTTTGGAGGTGAAAAAACCCTCATTTGACGGCGGTACTGGCAATTTGGCAGTAAAAAAAGTTGATGTATTATTTCATGAAAAAACGAAAAGAAAAGAAAAGGAAGCCCATCGTGGAGAGAAATATTGATGTATTTTTTCTTGAAAAAAATAGCTTACGCACATCCATAACGGAGTGCGGTGTGACATTTGATGCTTTACCAGACGCTTCCAGTGCTGCTGCGACCACGGTATGCATGGGAGAGTCACTGCTCCGTATACTAGGTGGACATAATTTGTCAATTTGAGATTGCTTTTACCACGCTTGTCACCTGGTGAAAGCATTGGCCCGAACCCAGCTTATATGCAGCTCGGAAGCGGCCTCCGCGGCCGATGTGGTATAATTAAAGGGCCGACTGCAGGCGCCAATACCTTGTGAATAACGCAGTATGCACGCCGTCTCCTCCTGTGTACTTGTACCTCAACGCCTTTCTCTCAAAACAAAAAAACCTCAACGTCTTGTCCTTGTGAATAACAAGGCGTGCATTAAACTTGTCGACTTTGGGGGATCTAAGCAGGTTGCCGAGCTGGTAATCATTGCAGTTATTATAGGGAAGTATAGAGATATCCTATTTGAAGGAGGACGAGATTCAAATCAGGGAAAAGATCCTTTCTTCTATTGATTTGATAGAAATTCGTTTTTCTTTTCCTGTTTGTATGGTTTTGATTTTTGATGAATAAGATCGATCTATGTGCTCTTGTTTTGTTATAAGCTTGATATAATTCATCCCAGGAAAAAGGGCCCGACAACTAATAACGAAATGAATAGCGAAATCCTAAACCATTGACTAATTGATTATTGACAGGAACAGACAAGCACAAAGATCACTTGGTGATGAGCAGGCCGATGAGGTCCCCGGCGATGCTGCAACACTCCTTCCTCTTGCGATCTATGTCGGTCACGGGAGATATTTCTTGGATCCCCTTAAATACATTCTCGCATACATGATCCATCACGTGCGCCCTTCACCTTGGACAGAATCTTCGACATGTTGGTATAGTCCCCACAGTAGAAACTAGGGCGGGCGTCGACGTCGATGCCGCTTGAGGCAATGGCGTAGGCCTTGAGGCAGAAGTCCAACACGCCCCACTCAGGTGTGCCCTAGTATTTACCCTAGGTCACAGATGACCGCGATGTTCTTCGCGACGAGTTTCCGCGGCGATTTCTAGAGTGATGCTGGCGAGGTCATGTTTGGTGGAAGCATGGGTGCTCTTTGTGTCGTCGCCTCACTTAGCATGGCCACACACAACAAAATGTTATTGGTCTTCTTCCATGTGTGGCAGATGAAGTCAATGCCCGCGTGGGCGGCAGGGAGGACATAGGATACGACAACGAGCATGATGAGAACCGTATCTATGGATGTTGCAATGCTCGCCATTTTAGTTCACACTTTGTATGTAGCTAGGCCTTGTTGTTGCTGGATCTTGTTTGATGCGAGATGGTTATTCATTTAAATCAGAGAATAATGGTTGTTCTATTTATATGAGTAATATCTTTTATGGTCATGCACCCTTAAAGAGTGGTCTATTTTTGATGAATCTCGATAGTAGTGATACACATATTCATAATGTTGAAGCCAAAAGATGCAGAGTTGATAATGATAGTGCAACTTATTTGTGGCACTGCCGTTTATGTCATATCGGTATAAAGCGCATGAAGAAACTCCATATTAATAGACTTTTGGAACCACTTGATTATGAATCACTTGGTACTTGTGAACCGTGCCTCATGGGCAAGATGACTAAAACGCCTTTCTCCGGAACTATGGAGAGAGCAACATATCTGTTGGAAATCATACATACAGAAGTATGTGGTCCGATGAATGTTGAGGCTCGTGGCAGATATCGTTATTTTCTCACCTTCACAGATGATTTAAGCAGATATGGGTATATCTACTTAATGAAACATAAGTCTGAAACATTTGAAAATTTCAAAGAATTTCAGAGTGAAGTTGAAAATCATCGTAACAAGAAAAATAAAGTTTCTATGATCTGATCGTGGAGGAGAATATTTGAGTTACGAGTTTGGTCTACATTTGAAACAATGCGGAATAGTTTCGCAACTCACGCCACCCAGAACACCACAGCGTAATGGTGTCTCCAAATGTCGTAATCGTACTTTACTAGATATGGTGCGATCAATGATGTCTCTTACTGATTTACCGCTATCGTTTGGGGTTATGCTTTAGAGACGGCTGCATTCACGTTAAATAGGGCACCATCGAAATCCGTTGAGACGACGCCTTATGAACTGTGGTTTGGCAAGAAACCAAAGTTGTCGTTTCTTAAAGTTTGGGGCTGCGATGCTTATGTGAAAAAACTTCAACCTGATAAGCTCGAACCCAAATCGGAGAAATGTGTCTTCATAGGATACCCAAAGGATACTGTTGGGTACACCTTCTATCACAGATCCGAAGGCAAGACATTCATTACTAATAATGGATCCTTTCTAGAGAAGGAGTTTCTCTCGAAAGAAGTGAGTGGGAGGAAAGTAGAACTTGATGAGGTAATTGCATCTGCTCCCTAATTGGAAAGTAGTTCATCACAGAAAGCGGTTCCTGTGACGTCTATACCAATTAGCGAGGAAGTTAATGATGATGATCATGAAACTTCAGATCAAGTTGTTACTGAACCTCGTAGGTCAACCATAGTGAGATCCGCACCAGAGTGGTATTGAACCTCGTAGACCATGACGAACCTACGAACTATGAAGAAGCAATGGTGAGCCCAGATTCCGCAAAATGGCTTGAGGCAATGAAATCTGAGATGGGATCCATGTATGAGAACAAAGTGGGGACTTTGGTTCACTTGCCCAATGATCGGCAAGCCATTGAGAATAAATGGATCTTCAAGAAGAAGACTGGCGCTGACGGTAATGTTACTGTCTATAAAGCTCGACTTGTTGCGAATGGTTTTCGACAAGTTCAAGGGATTGACTACGATGAGACCTTCTCACCCGTAGCGATGCTTAAGTCTGTCCGAATCATGTTAGCAATTGCCATATTTTATGATTATGAAATTTGGCAAATGGATGTCAAAACTGCATTCCTGCAAACCCCGTTAAACATTTTCAAAATCCCCAAAAACCTAATAGAAAAAAGTTACGGGGCTTTCAAGATCTAGAGGCAAAAAAAATTCAAACTTACTAGTGGCGCACCGTGGATGTGGTGCGCCACTAGTAACAGAAAAAAATTGGTTTTGAATTTTAAATGATACGTAATATGACCGGGAAGTTTGAAATATTTTTCAAAATTTCATCGTAGTCATGAACATGAACAAAGTCCTAGACATCAACAAGGTATAATAGGATTGATATGCTAGATATATCAAAAAGTGCCTGTGAAGTGAGCTGTTGCTGGGGTTGGATAGAACTCTGAAGTTAAGCGTGCTTGGGCTGGAGTAGTGTGAGAATGGGTGACCTTTCGGGAAGTTTGACCACGAAGTGCGATTTGACTTGAGATTAAGCATATTGACCCGAGATTAAGCCATAGTGAGTATCTGGTATACCAGCGCCATTAGTATACCAAATACTAACGGCGCACCACAGGTGCGTCATTAGAAGAAAAAAATCTAATGGCGTGGTGCTAGTGGCGCACCTGTAGTGCGCCATTAGTAGCGAAAACAGGTGCGTCACTAGCAGCCCCTTTTCTAATAGTGCTTGTTGTTGCTGCAGTACGTTATGACTCTACCAACACGTCGCGTCTCTATCTATCTATGTGTTGTCTAATAGATAGATAGATAGACAGATAGATGGGAAACACTTCCTATGTGTTGTCTGATATGAGGTCATCGGTAAACCGCGCGTAAGCCAATGATTCATGCTTCATCTCAGAGCCAAAAAACCACAAAAAATCCTCTTCTAGCCTGCCGTTTTTCCCGCACGCACCTTCCATAATCCCTCACCTCATTACCTTTCTTGCGAATCACTCACCTCCGCCGTTCCTCTCCCCTGTGTCTGACCCTCCTCTCTGTCGGGGTCAACATGCACCGTGCCGCCCCTGCACTCCCTCCCAAAGGAGTCCAGGTTGGATCCCTCTCCAATACTACCTCTTGATCCAGCCATCCGAACCACTGCCCATGTTGTTCTCCACTACGTCGCCCGACAAGCCCACCTCCTCGTGGTTCTCCAATGTACCTCTTCTTCTTCCCTAAGTGGAGAGCATTGTCTTAAATAAATTATTGAAAAAATAGCACGCTATAGCGTCGCAAATAGCACGCTATAGCATGCAGAGAATTGCATCATTAAATAAATCAGTGTACACTATCTCACTAATAGCATAATTTAAGAGACGGCACTATTTTTGTATAGCGCGCTATTCTTTCCTTGCCCCTAACCCAGGTAGCCTCTTGCCCAACTTATGCCCCTCCACCCGTCTTTGCAGAGTTTAAGTAGTTGGGATTGCGAGGCGCACCAGGGATGAGATCTGTCTATATTGATTTCATGTATTTGCAACAGTTAATTAAGTTGATTTAAGATAACAAAACCTCTAATTTAGGGTACTACATCAGTCCTGGTTTATAAGTCCCCTTTGTATTTTTGCCAAATTTTGACTAGAAATTTAACTAACAAAATATTGATGCATATCACCAAACATTATATCATTGGATTCGTATTTAAACATAGTTTCTAATTATATTTTTTATGACATGCATTAATTAATATATTGTTAGTTAGATTTAAGATCAAAATTTGGCACAGAATATAAAGAGGACTAATAAAGCATGACGGAGGTTGTAGATGAGATACGTTTATAGATAAAAAATCGGCAACCGAATATTAGTGGCAAGCATGTTATTTTGCATCTTAAAATTTCTGTGCTTCCGATACGTCTTAGTTATGTGGTGATAGCAAAATATTCTTGCTTCGGAGCATTCACACTTCCTATGTATGGATAAAATTTCAATCTCTTGCCATGCTTCCCAGGTGTAAATATTATTTCTTCATAGCATTAGCATCCATGCATGCTTCCTAGGTGATTCTTGTGCACGGATGCTTCTTCCATGCTATGGAACTTCAGTCTCTTTCCATGTGTTCCTAGCTGTATATACGTTAAGTTCATTGCTTGAGAGCATCCATGCTTATGATTCAGATAGAACTACAATCATGCTTATTGATTTCGGGTATGTGTTTCCACTATTTGGAGGTTTCCTTTATTTTTAAACAAACCCATTATCCATGACGGCGCATGAGCTCGCTTGCTACCCGTCACCGTCCCGGTTATCTCCACCAGGATCGAACCCTGCGGCCTCCGGTCCACCTTGCTGAAGCGCTGTCTTGATTCGGGAATAAAGGCAGCCATGGAAGTTTGTAAGATTCGCCCCTCCCCACATACACCATCCTCATCTCTCTTACCTATTTAGGCTTGTCATCCAAACATATTCATGTTCTCTAGTATTGTTTAATATCTCTATGTGCATATATTGCTATATTCCGTTTGGGGGGGGGGGGGGGGGGCTCATTTTGTTTCATGTTGTGGGTCACATAATCAATAATGAATATATGTGTATGTGGTATGTACATAACACAAATGTGCTTCCTCATGTTGGCCGCAATTTTTTTTCTGCTTTTTAAAAATAAATATCCTTGCTTCCAAGTAGTACTACATATGTACACAGAGCACTATTTTCATGTTTCTTACCCATTGTGCTTCTACATTCTTATATGTATGCTTCTTTGAGCTATAGAGTACTAGTCATCAACCAGTGCCTCTTCATGGCCTAGTTTTTCAAATATACATTGGTTCAATACTTTGGTAACTTTTTTGTTTCCATCAAGTAGAAAAATACATTTGTTGTGTGCGAACCATTGTGGGAATGATGAATATGAAAATGGAGAAATAATATCTTGGAAGTTTAATAATCGTTAGAAGATGGTTATTTTTCATTTTACAACAAATGGGAAAACGAAAACACTAATATGTGTTGGCATCCCGAAACATAACCCAAATATCCTATAAGTAACTTAAGTATGAATGGTAAGTATATATAATAATTAATTTAGTTAATCATTTATTATTTTTCTCCATCCTTTTTCCTTGTCAATTAACACATCCCCAGTTATTTCATATGTTTCTACCCACATTCCTTTTGTATTAACTTTCCATCGCAATACTTAATGTCTATTAGCTCTTCTTGAAGTTATTTGAATTTCCATTCGTATAGGCTGATTGAAATTGCTTCTCAATGGCAAAGTGTGTGATAGAAGGTATGGTTAAATTGAAGGAATTAAAGCCAGCAATATTCTCCTTCTGAACTTTATCACAAAGAGCATTCTCATATTGGCTAAAAAATACGTCAATGCAGCCACTTTATTAATTATTCACAAAGAGACCTTACAAAGTAATACATCGGTAAGGCTGAAGCCTTTGTCTAGACAACATCTGTCGCTACTCCTATCCAGTTGATGAAGGGATGCTGATAGTCTGGGCATAATACCAAATAGACCTAACATCTAAGACCTGAGGCCCCAACCAAAAAAATACGTCAATGTAGCTTTTGCATTAACATAACCATCAAAGAAGGCATTCATACTCTCACTACATTGTTTAGTAGACATACCTGCCAACAAGGCATCTTTCACAAATGTTGGAACCCAACAATGCCGATGCTCATAAAGCCCTTTAAGCCATTCATTATCACCAAGACTATATTTCTCAATCATATGCATCCAAGCAACTTCAAACTCTGTAATTGTTAATGAATCATGAATAGTGTGTGTGTATTTGCCGATTTTGTTGATGTTAATAATGTCCTTACTGGCATAGTTATCAAGGATTGTTCTTTCCGTCTCAGAGAAATGTGTTCAAAGTGAACTCTCCTCAGGGATCACACTTATTTATGAACTTATATAAGCCCTTCAGTTGATTTTTTCAATGGCTGGAATGCGAAAGCATTATGAGATTTGCCGCGTATCATTATCTGTAAAAAAAGGTCATCATCTCCTGAAGCCATAAAAAAGTGTATGTGTTGTATTAGGGAAGAACGACATGGAGAATTGACCATAACCAAACTAATTGCCTTACTATTGAATATCACATATTATATTATGCTTATGTGATGTGTTTCTGTGCTGCTTGGAGAAAAACACAAATTGCTGATACCGGGTGCCTTACTACTAATTAGATTGTATTTCGTTATTGAATGTGTTCCTATGCTATCGTGGATATAGAAATTTCAAAATACAATGACTTGGGTACATGAGCCACATCGTTATCTTTTGAATGTCCCCTTCGGTTATGGTTTGCAGCATATAAACTTCAGACCCATTTTTTCCCATGGCAACGCACATGCAATCGCGGGGCCATTGGCGGCCCCGCTGGCCTTGACTAACGTGTGAAGGGATGATGCCCTTGATCTGATGCTCAGGCAGCTGGGCCTCAGCAAGGACACCTGCCCCATGCCAACGCACTCACGTGCTCCCGTTGGCCAAATTGATGGGTAGATGAGTAGCAAGGCCATGGGTTGCATTGGGTCGGACCTTCTCGAGACCAAGACTGTTGTGCCCTACCGTCGTGGGAGGCCATTACGGTGAGCGTGAACAATCGGGCTTCACTGCAGGGCTAGGATGGATCCCTAGTAAGGGCAAAAGGGTGCCAACCAACACATGGTAGTATCCCATTGCAACGCACGGGCCATTTTCCTAGTTATAAATAAAAACACAAAAATGAGGGTGGTTTTACCAGCATAAGGTGAGAGCGGTTACATAATTGTACTAGTGTCAAAAGAAAAATAGTTTGCTTCGAACGGATTTCAGATGAATTGAGTATCTACTACACAATAATTGTCTCCGTTTCATTTTTGTGTGGAAATCACCCTAGAACTATATTAAAGAACAACAGTGATACAAGGCACCCCAGCGAATAAGAAATTCACAATCGGGCCTGACCTTGGACCTGGAGAAGGATTAGCCGGAGATGGGAAGTCTTCAAAGTTACGGTCCACATGGACCAACACGTTAGTGAGGAAGTAGATCAAACCAGCACCATCTTCATCGCCTCCCTCGCCGTTGAGCCAGAGAGACACAATCCTGGAATCACTCTTGTACAGGAAACCGCATACCTCGTCAACAGCGCCCGAGCAAACGCCAATGAAGTGGGGAAGGAGCCGCGACACAAAATCCTCCGCCTTGGTCACTGCCACCGCCACGCCGGCCAAGAACAAGAACCCTAGCCTCACCTCACCGGAGGTACGGCAGGAATCTACCTCCCCGAGCCCAACAGCATGGCCACAAGGACAACGTCAGGAAGAGGAATGAGATCGGGGAACATTAGCGACCATGCCACCGCCACCTCTTCCAAATCGATGGCGCACCACACAAACCTATCCTCCACGTCTCACCTACATCGTTGAAGACGACCACACCAGGATGGGGGTGAAGTTGCAGGATTTATTCCACTCGACACCGTCCCCGCAATCACGGCGGCGCGGCTGACACACGAACCCCAACACCTGTCTACAACCGAAAAGGGCGGACCAGGGTCCCCAACCCTCACGCCATAGCGGCGGACGGGGGAAGGTGAACCGCCGGCCTCGCCGGCGGAGGGAAACGTAGACCTCTGGTTCGCCTCTCTCTAACTGTGGCAGGGAGACTGTCTCCGTTTCATGCATCCTGCAACAGTAAAATAAGAAAGTAGCGTTGCCCCTTACATGCATGAAAAAAATAGAGATAAAAAAAGCCAATCACTCCGTGTCGAAGTGAACATGCCAAGGGGGCGTCAGCTTGACAGATTCAAGCTGTACCGCCACATAATATAGAATGAAAGAGAAGGCCCACAACGATGCTTGGCATGAAGATCGCCACAATCAACCAATATTTGCGGTTTAATATGAGAGATGGCTCACCACCCTCGCCGGGTGGTTATCCACGGGCCCGGAAACGTGCTTATAAACCGCTCCTGCGTCCTGTCCCTAGGCGATGCGGTACTAATAGCTGTTGGATGCGGCAGGGGTTACCATTTTAGTTTGCACTGTGAATGTAGCTAGGCATTGTTTTGTTGGTGCACTACGTGGTAGCTCTACATATCTTATACAGTACTCCCTCCATTTCTATAACACTATATAGTGTGGGAATAACTATGAATGTAGGCCATCCGATCTGCACATTCAATGGCCAGGATGTGGCAAATCCCTACAATGCAAGCCTTCGATTTTGGCATCTAACGGTTGAAAAGCGCTGCACCTTTCTCGCTCACCTTCTCTACGGCATCGCCTCCTCACCTACTAGCCACCGCTATTTCTTCTTCCATGTCATCGTCGTCATCCAACCTCTCCTGAATAAATGAACCATCATGACACATATGTCTCACCACATCCACCGATTCTCCGTTACCTTGCTTTGTTGCCGAAAGTTCATTCCCCATTTGCTAGCGCGAGCAAAAAATTCATGCTGGCTCGGCCGCCCGCTAGCCCAGCATGCACAGCTCCCATCTTCTCTAGAGGGTCTACTTAGAAGCCGTCGTCGCGGGTATCAGCCACAGCCATGGTGGCTGGGAGGTGGCCGCCGGAGATAGCTGCCTGGGAGGCCCGCACAACTATAGTCCTTCGAGCGGTGGCCAGGTCACATCGACATGGTGAGGAACAATAGCGATAGGAGGATGTGGTAGAGAAGATGTGAAGAACATGTGCGGCAGATCTAAGACACAGAACGAGCGAAGAGAAGCAGCGAGGGAAGAGAAGAAGAGACGGGAGAGTTCGAGAGATGCGTACAGATTGGACTTGCTCAGCATAGAGTCACGAAGCACAGGTCGTTCATGGGCCTGCTCGGATGGGCAAGTGGGCTATAGTGGAATTGCTTCTTCTAGAAATCATGACCTGGTCCAATATTGGCCTCAACGAAGGGAGCAACTAGTTAACGAGCGCTCCTTCGGGAGCCTCGCAACGATCAGCGCCACTTGGCGCGCTCTCAGTCATTCGCCACGTGTCGCGCTCTGGACGCTTCCTTCGGATTTTGTTTTTTTAATTTTCCCAATGCGTTTTCGGCTTTTTAAATGGTTTTTTTCTGGGGGGGGTTTCGACGTTTTGGTTTTTCTCCGGTCTTCTTTAGCTTTTCGATTAAAAAAATTCGAAAAAAAATATTTGCGTGAAAAAACGCGTTTTCTTTTTCTTTCTTTCACGAAAGTCACGGTTTTTTCCGCGAGAGGCACGGTTGTACTTTAGCGAGAGTCACAGCCGTGCCTCTCGGAAACGAAAAAAAACACGTTTTCTGGTTTTTTTTCTTTCTTTCGCGAGAGTCACGGTTTTGCTTCCGCGAGAGGCACGGTTGTGCTTTCGCGAGACTCACGGCCGTGCCTCTCGGAAAAGGAAAAACAAAACGTGTTTTCTGTTTTTTTTCTTTCGCGAGAGTCACGGTCTTTCTTCCGCGAGAGGCACGGTTGTGCTTTCACAAGAGTCACAGCCGTGCCTCTCAGAAAGGGAAAAACAAAACGCGTTTTCTGTTTTTTTTTCTTTCGCGAGAGTCACGGTTTTGCTTCCGCGAGAGGCACGGTTGTGCTTTCGCGAGAGTCACGGCCGTGCCTCTCGGAAAGGGAAAAACAAAATGCGTTTTTTGTTTTTTTTTTCTTTCACGAGAGTCACGGTTTTGCTTCCGCGAGAGGCACGGTTGTGCTTTCGCGAGAGTCATAGTTTTGCTACTGCGAGAGGCACGGTTGTGCTTTCGCGAGAGTCACGGTCGTGCCTCTCGGAAACGAAAAAAAACACGTTTTTTGTTTTTTTTCCTTCCACGAGAGTCACGGTTTTGCTTACACGAGAGGCACGGGTGTGATTTCGCGAGAGGCACGGGCGTGCCTCTTTCGGAAAGGGAAAAAACCGTGCTCCCGGTTCGGTTTTTTCGCCCGGTTTTTTTCGTCCGGTTTTTTCGTGAAAAAAAAAGTTCGTCAAAACCTATCAACATGGGATCTAGTTTTGAAGATCTTGACGCGAGGAATCCAATGATGAAAACGGTTCGAGATTTGGACGCACGGTTTAAAAGATAAAACGTTTTGAATAAACAGATCTACGAAAAAAGGGAAAACTCCCTGGTTGCGACAAGTGGCGCGCTGCATGTGCGCCACTTGTTGCGACCTGAGAAAGTGGAGTGTTCTCTGCAACGAGTACTCCTTAATTAATGATTTCGCTGAATGAATGGTCTACCACTAAAAGGAAATCTCACAGTAGGCTAACGTACAGCCTCAGAAGTTCTAAAAAAATGTACGGCCTCGGAATCCCTAAAAAATTACAGCCTTAGAAAACATGACATATTTAGCTCTAAAATAAATCACCACATAATTGGAACACATGACATAATAGTTTTTTTCTTTTTTGTGAAAATGACATAATAGTCTTCACATTATGCCCCCGAAAAAAAGAAATGCAACATAAGAAAGTCCATATAAGCATACACGATATTTTCAATCAATTTTTACAGATTTACCATGCATATTTTGCACTTTATGAAATGCCAACATGAATTGTTGACATGCATTGCTATGAACGTGCAAAGCACGTGCCACTTACTAGTTTATTTAGTTCGTGAATTAGCTTTGGTCAAAGTCAAGCTTTGTAAACTTTGACAAAGTTTATAAACAAAAATATAAACATATACAATAACAAATCCATACCGTTAGATTCATTAATGAATGTACTTTCACATCATATAGATTTGTTATTATAAATGTTTATTTTTTTTTCTGTAAACTTGGTCAAACTTTACGAGGTTTGACTTCAGTCAAACCTAATATGCAGAGTAAACAACAACGGAAGGAGTAGTATATAGACGTCATATACACTTGGGAAAATCCTTATGATATGATCCCCATTAATGATGGTTTGTTTATTACTTTCGCTAAATGCAATGGCATATCAAATGAGTATAATATACTAGCAAAATAAATGGGGATTTAGTTATTAATTGTACAATGCCAAAGATTAACAAATAAATGTAGTCGCCACTTTTACTGAGTTCAGAATTTGCAAATTAACATATTTTCTTTCTAAGAAGAAAGGCAATTCTTGATACAAAAATCTACCAAATCAACTAACAAATATATCTTGTAACAAACAATAGTAAATGTACTGACATGAAGTATTTATCTCTGCGGATTTTCTAATTCCTATCTAGATGAGAATTAGTTATGTCGGTAATGCCTGGATAACCGACTTGACATGGACCTCTTTCGTGGCATGGGACATTGGTTTTCACACTAGTACGAGCACCTTTTGGTGAACCTCTTCATGATAGGTGGAATCTCTCCAATTTCAATCCATCTTCCAGAGTTGGCAATTGGCAAACCTAATTAAGTAATTGCTCTCAAAATAAAGAGGCACCACACCCAAGGTTTTCCTGATCATCAGATGCACGTTATCCGGGCATTTCTTGCTAAATAGGTGGGATCACTTAGAGGGGGATAGCAACTACTCCCTGAAAAAGAACAATTTACTAACATTGGCTAGCTGACATTGGCTAGCGTATTTCGGAGTTGTACATGGTTAACCCTAAGCCCTGAAAAGAACAATTTGCTGACATTGGCTAGCCATGGACCGACCCGCAACTCAGATATCTCTATACTACTTTAAAAGGGTAGTGTTTTTTTCCTGCCGGGGAGAGTAGTTTGTCCAACCTTACTTACCTTTCCCCTCACTCTCTCCATTTGATTTTCCCTTTTATCTCTTTTTTAACTGTCTTAACTGTCCCACCTTTTATCGACTTACTTTTTATGTAAGACAATTAATTCTTACGAAACAAAATACTAAATTTTATTTAGGTAGGTAAATCATTGAAGGATATGATAAATATTTATTTACATAATCACATTAATATGAGCAGGTAATCATGGGCCAACTTACTAGAATATTTATGTCTCGTTGCAATGCACAGAAAACTATCTAGTACATGTAAAAAAAGGGACTACTTGGGTCTAACCACCGTGATGTGATTTGAGTGACTGCAACTAGTGGGTGGATGGCCATGCAAGGCAACCGTATGGCCCACACATTCTTTCATTTCTAATAGTAATAGTCAATGTGTACGTGCAATGAACGTTAATTTGGAAGTATATTAAGTGCATGCGGATATTAAGTAAGATATTATTTGTGTGTTATTATGTGATTAACATCAGGAGTATATTTGGCATGAAATTAACTGCACGCTAAACGTGTTGAGCACTCGACATTGAAACAGTCTAGGTCATTGGATTGACATGATTTGATGACCGAGATTAATTAGATCTGCCCCTTTGGGTTTTTTATATTGGTATAGATATAGATATAGATATAGATATAGATATAGATATAGATGCAAACAAAATTGCACGAGCCGGCAGAAATAATTCTCAAAGAAATTAATTTGTGCTGAACAGATCTAACTTAAAATATAGCACCTGATGTGTGCCGCCGCCAAAAAAGTTTACGATCTTGATTGATGAGATTGAAATTGTTGTCAAAGAAACCTTGTTAGTTCGGTGACCTGGATGAGCGAACATATGTCATCATTGATACATGCATCATGCATGCTTGGTCGCTTGTAGGCACTAGTTGTCTACTTGGTAAGTTTGTGTTTTGTGTGTTGTTAAGCTCGATAATTCACAATTTCATCAATGCCAAAACATGTCGCTACATGAACAACTCACTAATTATTGAAGGGAGCGCACACATATGAGCCAAGATTTATATAGGATCGATCACTTGTGGGTAAGCAGGCCAATGAGTTCCGCCGCGACGCCACATCGCTCAGTCATCTGGCGATCTATCTTTGACACGGGGGAGTTCTTGCCGATCATCTTGAACGCATTCTCGCAGATATCCCCGACGATCTAGGCGCCCGAAACGAGAGCCATCGCAACGACGTAGTCCCCACGGTCGAAACCGGTTCGGGCGTTGTGTTTGAGATTGTTGTCGGCGTCCTGATAGGCCCAGAGGCATTGCGCCAGCGCGCCTCCCTCGGGCTTGCCTAGGCTGCCCTTGTTTAGGTTGTTGATGACCCCGACGTTGTACTCAGCGGTGTGACTCGCGATCTGCAGCGCGACGCTGCCGACGTCCTGCTCCGTGGAGGCGTAGGCGCTCTTTGGGTTGACCTTCAGAATGACCATGCACAGCATGGGGTTCGTGGTCTTCAGGCACATCCGGGCGGCCACGTTGGTGTCAGCATAGGTGGCAGGGAGGCCGGAGGACACGCCGGCGAGCACAATAAGAACAATAGCTACGGATGTTGCTGCGCTTGCCATTGTGGTTTTCGGTTTGCAACTAGCTAGGCGTTGTCTCTGTTCTGTTGGTGCAGTACACTCAACTCTTTCTTATATATGTATAAGATATGCACAAGAGAAAATCTTTATGATATGATGCGCCTTCGTGGTGGTATATCTATTTCTTTCGCTGCATCAAATGTAACAACAAATCAAATGAATATAGCTCATCAAACAGTGATTTAGTCATGAAATGTGCAATGCAGCAACAAATAAATGCACTTGATACTTCCGCTGAGTTTAGATCCAAGTTACTAACATTTTTCTTTATGTTGGAAAAAATTTGAAACAGAATCCTACAGATCGAGTAATAAATGTGCTCTTACAATAAATAAATAGTGAATGTACTGCCATTAATTTCCGGGAGATGGAGTATTATAAATGACCAGCAATGGAATAGCAAATCAGCAAAAAAAAATGTATATTGAGAGATATCTGCAACCAATATTATGCGACAGTGACCACTCTGGGTAGGGTTGTGGGACAGCATTTATCCGATTTTGAAAGCTAAGGGGCAAGCATATATTGTTTCAAAGGTGAGGGGGACAAACCCAAACTTGAATAATTGTTCAGAGACCAAATATATTCCCCCACATAAAGTAAATCAAAGGGAAGAATGATTCGGCGGATATGAAGAAGATGAGGTGACTTCCACAATTGTGGATGTTGTGGCGCTCACCATTGTTGTTTGCACTTTGCACCTAGCAAGGTGTTGTTGTGTTGGTGCATCATGGCGTCTCTTCTTATTTGTGGACGCCACTGTTGAAAAATCTGCCTTAATTATGCCATATTTATTCCTTTTACTACATGAGTATAATAGCAAACCAAATAAAGAAATGAAGGATCTGATGAATACTAGTTGCCGCATACTCGCATAGATGTACAAAATATTTAGTGAATCAACAAATAAATGTACTCTCATTGTATACATTTAATGAGTTCCATAATTATTCTGAGAATGAAGATTCATTTCGTACCATAATAATATAGCAAATCCAAAGAGTAAATGTAGTTGGTTTCAGGATCCATATGGTGGGTTTTATTTTGAATGAAAGGTCGGTCAAATTTAGTCTGAGTGCATTTGGATCTTTGTGCTCCTTTGATTCAAAAAAATTGTACTCCCTCCGATCCATGTTAATTGACGCATACTTAGTACAACTTTGTACTAAAGTTGTACTAAGTATGAGTCAATTAATTAGGATCATAGGGAGTACTCCCTCCAGTCCTTTTTACTCTGCATATTAAAATTCTCTGAAGTCAAACTTCACAAAGTTTGACCGTATTTATATGAAAAAATATCAACATCTGCCATACTTAAGTTATACAATATGAAACTTTAAGTCATGACACATCTATTGATATTGATTTCAGATTGTGAATGTTGGTACTTTTTTCTATAAAGTTGGTCAAAATTTACGAGGCTTGACTTCAGTCAAATCTTATATGCGAACTAAAAAGGACCGGAGGGAGTAGTATTTTGTAAGGTTATGTTTAGTTCCATAAGATTTTTTCCTATGCAGACCATTTGATTCATAGGATTTGAATCCTCAATCATAGTTACACGTTTGTTAGGCCATTGGCAAGGCTCCAACTGAACCCCTTGAGTCCAGCCTTTTTATGCCCGGCCGAACACGACACAAATACGTAAAGATACTAAAGTGCCTAGTTTTTCATATACTTTTTCTCTGTTTTTTACTTGTTGTCAGTGCTTGAAGGCCACAAAAATATGTAGAGAGAAGGTTCTGCATCTATTGATCTTTCCTTACCCATTCCGAAATAATGACAGAGGGCGATAAAGGAAGGGACCAGGCCGTCTTCACTTCTACCATGCCAACAATCCCATGTCTGTGCCATCCCTTTCCTCCATCTCCCTTGATCGCCAAGCAAGTTCGGCGATCATGATCTGCCAAAACGCTGGATGAAGAGTTCGGTAGCCCGCGCCGTGATCATGCTCGGGAGAACATCTTATAGTCAGCAGTAAAACTGGCCAGAGACAAGAACTGGCTAGCTGGAAAAACTCAAGGGTCGACGAGGCCTGACAGCAAGTTCTCGATTATGATGAAAATCTGAAGGACATGGCTATTTCGACGGCAACCAATAATGTGCTCACCTCACGAGTGTGACTGCTTCCTCTCAACTAGGAAGGTGTTGAGCCTATAAGTGCAAAGGTTTGTAGCAAACAATAATTTCCCTCAAGTGACCACAACCAATGATCAGTACATGCATACACAAAGACAAAACTCCCTTATGCCCTCAACGGAACTAGTGAGGTTGTCAATCTCACTAGCTTACTAGTTAAAAAAGGATTAAATGCAATGAAACCAGAAAAATGCTTGAATTTGATGGAATGTTGAACATAATGTTGAAACGAGAAACTAAAAGTGTTGATTGAGATTGAAATTTTTATGGAAAGAAAATGGACTGGGGTCCACAGGTTCACTAGTGGTCTCTCTTCAAAATAAAGCACGTTGTGGTAAACAAATTATAACTGAACAACGACTAAATTACAATATTTATGACTATGACTATCCATGGCAAAATTATCATATGAGCATCACGTTCCAATATCTATAGACTGTTATCCAACTGCATCTATAGCTAATACATCACCCAAGAGCGCTATCTAGCATTCATCTTAAAGTATTAAGTAAATACAGAGTATTACATTAAGTATGATGACATGAAGTAGATAATGTATTTTCTTCACCCTGTGTTCAAAGGATAACTATGCAACCATCTTTTTATTCCTAGGGGCAACAACACACTGCACACTTCGTCTCACTGCGGTAGCATACATGCAAGGTTGAACCCAAATAGCATACACAACTCCCCTCATTTGTTGCTTCCTTCTCCGGTGGGGTCATAACAACAACAGAGTCCGGTGGGGGGCAATTGTTTGGCAAGTCACATGGGCCTGCAAAGGTCGAATTGTAATTTTTCTTACTCGGGGGTCTTTTGAGAAAAATTTCAAGACGCAAATCTCTCTACCCTTTTGCCGTGTCCACATGTATATTCATTGTGACCTTGTTTGATAAAACATGTGGGACGGTTCATAGGCTCGGAAAGTAGCATTGACTGTGAAGTTTTCTCTTCAAGATTTGGGTGTGGTGGCGGTTTCCCTTCTTCGCCGGTTGCATCATGTTGGCGGCTGGGTCCGATGGTGGGAGGTAGTTTGGCAAGCCACAGATCTCAAAAGGTCGAATTTAATTTTTTATTCTTTCAGGGTCCTTTGTACAGAATCTTAAGACATCGATCTCGCATGCTTCCAGTTGCGGTATCCACGTGTGTGCAGCATAACCTTGTCGTTCGTTTAACAAAAACATGTGGCCATCATTTACAAAAATTGTTGTCAATAAATTGCCTTTCATTGGAGTATTGTAATTATAAAAAAAACTAATCCCTTCACGTGGGAGTTATATGTCAAGCTCAACACATTCAGGGAAATCACCATAGAAGACTACTTGCGTGTATACAAGTATTAATTGTACGTATTGGTATGAGATCGCTTACCACCTACTCGCCAAAAAAAAAGAGATCGCTTACCACCTACTCGCCAAAAAAAAAGAGATCGCTTACCACCTTCGCGGAGTGGCCAGCCTTTGCGCGAGCAAACCAGATTAGGGCATTTCTAACTGATCCCTTATAACCGGTTAGAGGAGTAAAAATTCTGTTTTACTCCTCTAACCAGTACCTAGCAGATCCCTTATCCGTCGTAAGGGAGTATAATTTTTACTTCGGCCCTAACTTTCTCTCTAAATTTACTCCACCGTGCGGCGGCTGAGTAAAAGGCGTGCCTCTCCTTTGCGTCGCCCCCGCCTTTGCGGCGACCGCCCGCCGCTACCTCATTGCCTTCCCTGCCCCCTGCTGCCCTTCTGCCCGACGTCGAGCCCATTCGCCCCCCATCGCCGCCGCCAGAATCATGGTGAAAATGTTGTTGCCGTCACCATTGTTGATTCATCGGATTGCTTCGTTGCTTCTTCTTTTTCTGTCGGCCGCCGCATCTCACCTTGAGTGCACACTGCTGCAGGTCATTCCCTCTCATCGCCGCCGGCCTGTTTGGTCACAAAGACACCGGTCGGCTGATGCACCACCACTGCACTGCAATTGTTCGTCGAGTTGCTTAGGTGAGTTTTTTTTTATTGTTTGTTTGTGAACCGAGCCGTTTGGATTGAACCTAGCTGTTTGAATTGTAGATGAAGAGGTTGAGGGAGATGGCCTTGGAGGACTCGTCGTCATCCGAAGAGGAAGAAAACGACGATGACTTTGAAACCGTTTTAGGCATGATTTTCAATGATGATGTTCGGCAGCCGAGGAGAGGATCACAGTTTGGTCGTGTACACATCAACCGTGATAGAGCGGAGGGTCATGCCAAGATCATGAGAGACTACTTTGACCCAAAGCCAACCTATCCGGAGAAGTACTTTAGCGGGCGCTTTCGGATGCACACAAGTCTTTTCTAACCATTCCAAAAGCCGTTGAGAGATATGATGACTGATTCAAGCTCCAGAGAAATGAATGTGGAGAGATAAGTGCAAGCTCTCTGATGAAGTGCATTGCAGCTGTTCGAGTCTTGGCATATGGGTGTTCGGCTGACGCAATTGATGACTATGTCCGCATTGCTGAAGACACAATCTTGGAGGTTATTCGAAGGTTCACTAAAGCAGTGATCGATGTCCTCGACCCGGAGTACTTCAGAGCACCAACCGAGAAAGACACCCAGAGGCTAGTGACTGAGGATGAAGCAAGAGAATGGCCAGGGATGCTTGGATCACTTGACTGTATGCTAATATGTAGTTGCAGTTTATATTAGAATTGCAAAGTTTTAAACAACGGGAATTTACTCTGTTATATATAGGGGATCGGCTAGGTCCGGCCAAAACTTACTGGAGTAAATATACTTCACTAAGAGTTTACTCCACCGGATACTCCACTATTTTTAGGGGATCGATTAGAAATACCCTAAATACACCAGGTTTATCTGCCGAGTGGTGCCCGGGGAGTGGACGCCGAGAGGGAGGTGCGGTCAGAAATGGGATAGTCATCGTTGCTGTGATGCGTGCTGCTAGCTACTACCGCTCTTAACTGGGTTGTCTGTCATGTGGGCGCTGCCTTATCATGAAGGCTAAACTTAGCCAATTGCTCATAGCCCAAGACAGGAGTAGATCTTCTCGCAAAAAGAAAAAGAAGAACTTGAGGGAAGAGGTGTTTCGCTGCATTATCAGTTTATCACCATAACATGTCCAGAGTCCAGACACAACCGTTTATTTATTGACAGCAACATGCATAGAAAAACGAGCCAAGAATTATTCCGATCGCTTGGAGGCAAGCAGATCCATGAGGTCGGCGGTGACAGCACAGCGCTCTGTCATCTGGCGATCCAAGTCGGCCAGGGGGGACTTCTTCTTGATCGCCTTGAACGCGTCCTCACACATATCACCGGCGTCCTTGGCGAGCAAGATGACCTTGGACGCGCCGGCATAGTCCAAAAAGTCGAGGGCAAGGCGCGCTTGGAGCTCAAGGTCGTTGTCGGCTTCGAGATAGGCTTGCTTGCAAACGGCCAGCGCTTCCTCCTCCGGCGTGCCCTCTTTGCCCTCGAACAGCAAGTCGACGATTACCCTAGTGTTGTTGTAGACAGTGTCGATGGCGATCAGCAGCGCGTTGCTGGCGAGGCCGTACAGGTTCATGGCGCCGTCGGTCCTTCGGTCGGCGCGCAGCATGGCCACGCAGATCGCGGGGGTCTTGGTCTTCTTGCACGTCCTGGAGATGAGGCCGGCGTCGGCGTCAGCGACGGGAAGGACGTCAGAGGACACGGCTGCGAGCACGACGAGAGCCATTGCTACAGTTGTTGCCGTGCTCGCCATTGCTGTTTGTGCTTTGCACTTAGCTAGGCGTTGCTGTTGTGTTGGTACAGTATACATGGCGACGCTTTCTTCTCTATATAAGACGCCACGCAGGACAGGATGCCTTAATTGTGCTACATTTATTCTTTTTCTATACTGTGTAATTTATATCTATATCTATATCTCTAATAATAAAGGAGATATTGCTTCTCGCGGTACGTCATGAAAATTGCCTCTAAAGTTGCAAAATATTACCCAGCAATACCACCCGTAAGTAGAAAAATGATTCTTTTTTTAGAGTCACGGACCGTTGCGTATCATTCATATAAGAAAGAAGTATAGTTTTCACCCCCAAATCCATCTCAATGTATCCATAACCCCCCAAAGTCAATTCTGGTATGATTTTAACCCTGAAAATGTCAAAACCGTTTTAATCAAACCCTGACTGGTTTAGTGTCACATCAGAAGCGGTTTTGCAAGGTGGTTTTCGTTTACTTGTTGATTACTTGGCGCTGGCGTGTCACTGCATACACTGCTCTTGCTGTAACGAGCAGCCACGGACAAAAATTCCCCAAGTTCTCTGCCATCTCGTTCGAACCCTAAATCCCAATCACGGTCGTGCTCTTGAATCGGCTCCACTCCATGACCTCATCCGCAAGCTTCTCAGCGAGCTCCTCTGCCGGCCGCACGTCATATTCCGCTGATACGGCGGCGGCGGCGCAATCGCCGGTGCCATATCGGCAGGGTCCGCTGCATTACGAGCCCCAAAACTTGCGCGGCTGCAGAGTGGAAGCCCCCCGATGGATTTCCTGGAGTGTGAAGAACCCAGCGCGCATGTGCTACAATTGCGGAAATCGAAGGTGTGTTCTTGCTGATTTTGCTGGGAGGTCTTTCCATTGTTTGCTGAGTTCAATGCAATGTCAGGGTGTGGACTGCAGGTTCTTTGAGTGGCATGACGATCCAAATACTCCATTTCTGAATTCGCTGGTCGGTGACTTGCATGATATTGTGTATCAGCTGAAAACAGAGAAGAAACAGTTGGCAGAATCTTGAGTCTAAGTTGAAGCTCTCATGGACAAGGCTGTAGATGTGGAGATGGGCATGAGGTCTTTTGTGCATGAGATGCAGTTCAAGAACGCAGCAGAAGTAGAAGAAGAAATGCATAGGAAATTGGAAAGATTTAGAAAGATGTGATAGCATCTTGTAATCTATTTGGTGGTTGCTTTCTTCTTTTTTTGTTATGAAATGAATTGGTACTGTAATGTGGCATGATCTTATGAAAGATTTAGAGAGATGTGGCAGTATGTTGAGAAAGATGTGCCGGTATGTTCAGACATGTTTGTATGTTGTTCAGAAAATTGAATAATTTAGAAATGTTTGTGGAGTTCAAAATTTTGTATGTTACTTCTTGTTTGTAAGCAACTTCATTTTGTCCAGTACTGGGTGTTTGTAAGCAATTTCATTTTGTTCAGTACTGGCTTACAAAGTAGAATTTTTTTGCTATGCGACTGTAGACCAACTGAAGGAGAATATGCTATCTTCAGTACTGGCTTACACAGTACAATCTTTTGCAATCTGACTATAGATGATCTGAAAGAAAATTTAATAGTATCTATTTAAGTGATAGTTCAAAGAAGTGACAGTGCATGTTCAGTACTAGCTTCCTTTCTTATATATGTACAGCAAGCAACACATCTTGTGCATTTTGAGTGACAGTAAATAACAACGGATTGATAGATGATCTTGTGCATTTTCAGTGACAGTAAATAACAACGGAGAGGTAGATGTTCGAAAAGATCATAGATCATGTACTTCACAATACACCATAATTCAGAGTAGATAAATAGTTCCAAAAAGATCATACATGTTCCTATCTTGTTGAAATAAACATCTGGACATTGGCTCTTCACATAAACTAATTTAGAGTACATGAGCACAATTCAGAGTACCTGACAGCAACAGAAAAAAAGCAGGAAATTTCAAATGGATGGTCCTTTCTTGCTCTTTAAGGCCTTCTTGTATGCTGCCAAGTTGAACACACAATGCTTGGGAACATTAGGTTGTGAGCTGCCGCTTGTTCCCCCCTGTGTGGATTTCCTCTGGCTGATTGCTGGCTGTGAACCACCAACATTTGTGGATTTCCTATGCATGCTTGAGTGTTTCGCCCTGCCTGCTTGGCTTGCTCCAGCTTTTGACTTGCCCTGCTATGTGAAGATTGTGAAATATAAGATATTATGTTATAGAAATCAGGAACTCATGGTAAAACAATAAGAAAATAGTTACAAAAAATATACCATTGATTTCTTAACATTTTTCCCTGCCTGCTTGGCTGGGACATCAGGAACTCCTGCTTGTGACTTGCCCTGCCTGCTTGGCTGAGAACTTGTTAAATTTTCATGAATTTGAACATGTGGTTGAGAACTTGACTGTGCAACCCCCTTTTCCTTCTTTGCATTTGCAGCCTCAACTGCTGCCTACAAAACGAATAAGGCGAATCCTAACTAGTTGAGCGTGCAACGTGAATCAGTGTCGTTGCTGGTCCATGGGGATGCGAGCCATTGCATGTGCATGGGCTTTTCTCTCTCTTCCTACGCAAGTTCTGACACATGCATGGCCTATATTATCTTTCCTCTCTCCTCTTACTCCATCACTTTTCATTTTCTTTTGACAATTTAGATGGTACGTATCTTTAAAACCGAAAATTTGTTTTCGAATATTTTTACATATTTGAACTCATGACGCTAAGCTCTTTAGAACAAGTATAGTCTTGGATACATTTGAAACATATTTTTTTGAAACTTTGCTTTAAACAGTGAAGAACTTTTAATTTTTATTGTAAAGTGCTAAATAAACAGAATAAGGGGCTGAAGAACTTTCTAAATAGTGGGTCGGCAC
Source organism: Triticum urartu (assembly GCF_003073215.2). NCBI lineage: Eukaryota > Viridiplantae > Streptophyta > Magnoliopsida > Poales > Poaceae > Triticum > Triticum urartu. Next base: position 2,094,939 of record NC_053024.1, on the reverse strand, counting down.
TTTGTTAGAAATATGAAAGAACTTTGCTAGAAAATGTATCTTGAACCAAAGAACTTATAGATAGCTTGGCCTAACTTTAATGAAAAGTTTATGGAACTCTTTTGCAATATATTGATATTGGACTTGTTTTGTAGAGCTGAGTGTGAGAAATTCAAATACATTAACGAATTTAAATTTGCACAATTTATTTCAAATTAATAGTGACATATTTGTTTATCTTGCAATTTTGTTTGAAGAGGCGACATGCAATGGAGTAGGAGTAGCCGCAGCATGCATGTGGGCCAAGGGAATGCATTGCATGGCTGACAATGTGATGGAGAAGGTTGATTGGACAGGACCTTAGATGGAGGGCCAGGATACAGGTTGCGGGGGCAACTAGTTAGGAAAAATCCACTTCCCCTACAAAATGTTTAAAAAGTCACTTTGCCTCAATTTAATTGTGAACAATAATAGTCAGTCACTTTACTCTAGTATTAAATCGTACCTTTGCTTTCTTCGCATTTTCTGCCTCCATTGCATCTTTGTCTTGTTTTCTTTTCCTTGCAGCATCTCTCACAATATGTGAATTTCCCTGGTGCTTGCCTGCTCCATTGTTTGTGCAAGATTTCATGTTGTGACCTGTCCTATGGCATGAACTGCATGTTATTGTCCCTCCTATCTTCCTCATCTTATTCCCCTTTGGTGCTTCTCCCTCCTCTCTTCGTCTCTCTGTCTTTGGCCTGCCTGGCAAGCTAATGTACCCTGGAGGTGCAGGCTTTACTCGATCTGATCTTGGCCAACTTTCTTCCCCCTCCAAGGGTTCCAAACAATGGGAATATATTTTGTTGTACACTTCAATAGAGTAGCACTTGGCAATGTAATCATCTATTTTCCTGCCAGTTTTGTAGATAGCACTTATTGCGTGACAACATGGCATGCCAGAAAGTTGCCAGTATCTGCATGAGCATGTCCATGCATCCAAGTTCACAGTGAATTTGAACTTCTCATGTTCAAGTACCTCAAACCCCTCTTTGCCATTCCAGAGGACATCACAATTTCCTGATCTCTTGATGTTCTGTTTCAGTTTTTTGAATACATTGGGACAAATGGCCCCTTCCAATTTCTCAGCTTTAGTTCTATTTTCTTGTATCCTCACCATGTTCTTCTGTCTGATCCACTCTAGCATAGAGATGCATGGGAGATACCTTGCTTCCAAGATCCAATTATTAAAGGACTTTTTTTCGCGAATACGCAAAGCTTGCGTATCATTCATTGATAGGTAGGAGAGAACAAACAGAGGCATACATGAGAAAATAAGAAAAAGCACCACACAAGGTGTGGGAAAAACAAAGAGAGATACACACAGCACAAAGCTCTCCTAGCTCGACCCCAGCCAAAAGGCAAAGAGACGAGATACAAGGCATCTAGACCGCGTCGCGACCGACGCCGAGCACCATCATCGCACAACCACAACTCCAGGCCGGACCGAATCAACGTACCTCCCACCTATGCGCCTAGAGGATCGGCAAGTGGGGTGCAGGACCAGGCCGGACTAGGAGGAGAAGTCATGGAGAGAGCGCGGTCGAGGCCGTACATTGCACCCCGGATGCCCACGCCACAAGGAGCAACCCGAACCAGCAAAGCGTCCACAATCTTCGAATCCAACACCGAGCGTAACACGAGCAGCAAGACGACGCCTTCATGAAGGGTACAGCGACGAGCCGCCGCCGCCGTCCGATCTAGGGAACTAGATCTAGGGTTTCCCCTGATACTCGAGTAGGGGCATGGAGATAAGGCCATGGCGGCGCCTTCAAGAAGGAAACGGCACCCGCAGGTGTCGACGCCGCCAGCATCGGCGAGCCGATCAGGGCTTTCGCCCCGGCCAAAGTCCGCGCAATCCCAAAAGCAGCGGATCAGGAATCGAAGAAGTGGAAACCATGATAGGCCAAGACCACAACTGCCGCAAGAAGAGCCACACACCCAGCACCGAGGGAGGTGACGAAGGGCGCTGCCGGACGCTCCACCACCACCGACAACCACCGTGGACCAGGTCGAGCCAGGGGAGGGCCAAATCGGCCGCCATCAGCCCACCGCAGCCAACACGAGAAGAGGCATGGCCAGAATGTGGCTCGGCTGCCGGGAGGACGCCGGACAGCCGGATGCACGAGGGCCCACAGCACCACCACGGCCAGTCCGAGAGGAGGCCTGGCCGGGACGAGGTCCTGCCGCCGGGAGGACGCCGGACAGCCAGGGCCACGGGGATGGGTGGCCGGGCGAGGTGGAGCGCAGGGGAGGGTGGGAGGAGGAGGACGCGCCGCACCGGGCAGCGCCGGCGACGACGGCAAGGAGGACCCGCGGAGGCGATGCCAGATCCGCCACCAGGAGGGGTCGCGGGGAGGAGCACCGCCAGGACGACCACCAGGAGGCGTGGGAGGGAGCGGAGGCACCGGATCCGCCTCCGGGAGGTGCGCCGCCGGCCGCCAGGACGCCGGGAGAGGCACCGACGGACCAACACGACGCAGGCCACCAGCCGCGGGGCGCCGCGCGAGGAGACCGCGCAATGGGGGAGGCCCCGCCGCCGCCTCCACAATGCGAGCTTCGCTCGGTGGTGGCTTCCGGCGGCGGCGAGGGGAGTAGCCGGAGGAGGGTGGCTGGTGGCGGCGCGGTGGGGGGCTGCCGCCCGTGCCGCCTAACCTAGGCAACGCGGGGGCCTTTTCTCTAGTTAGCCCGGAAAGTCCTATTAAAGGACTCACACATGTTATTATCCACTGAGTCGTAGTTGGAGCCTAGCTTCATGTATGCCCTACACCAATGCTCTGGAGCAGTATTCATCATGTCCTTTGCACCTTCAACAGTAAACTGTGCAAGTCTTGCTCTATTATAGTTGAATATAGATCTGTTCGAAGACTTAGCACACCTCCAAAACCTCTTCTGTAGATCATGATCTGGGTGCTTTTTTTTCCTGTTTGTATATATGTGCCTTGCACACATCCTATGCTCTGACTTAGAGAAAATATCCTCTATAGCACCAATCAGGCCCTTCTGTTGATCTGACATAAACACCCAGCCATCACCCTCATTCTTGATCTTCAAATCTTTATTGAGCTTTGCAAGGAACCAAAACCATGACGGGTAAGTCTCCTTCTCCAGAATGGCCCATGCTATGGGGTACATTTGATTATTTGCATCTCTATCCAGAGCACAAAGCAGCTGACCATAACATGCACCCTTAAAAAAGCATCTATCAAGACCTATGACTTGTCTACAACCAGCAAGAAACCCCTTTTTGCTTGCATCAAAGCAGATGTAAAATCTTTGGAACACATGAGTGTCGTCCTTCTCATCTTGGTCCAATTTCACCGCAACGGTGCTTCCTGGGTTTGACCTTAGTAGCTCTAGTTGATAGTCAAACACCTTGGAATATTCCCCTTTCGAGGAATCCAGTAACTTTGAAAGGACCGTCCTCTTAGCCCTTTTGCATTGTGCAATGGTCACATCTGCGAATATTTCAATGAGCATCGTTTTCTTTATTTCCTCCAACTTCCAACTTGGATTTGATTTTATTAGCCTACCATATCTCTTTGCAATGACAGTAGAGGTAACCAGTTTATTGTCTCTTCGAGGAATGCAGTTGTGGTCATCTATAAATGTGGAAGCTTGCATCCATTTGTTTCTAGATGTTTTAGATCCATATATCATCCACTTGCATCCAGGCCAAGTACAATGTGCCCTCACCTTGTTGATTTCATCTGCCTATGTGTTTTGATACCATAGTTTATCAGTGCTTTCTTCATTTGAGTTCTCCCTCGGAAAACCATACCTAGCTGAAAAGAAGTCCATTTGACAGGTTTTCCCCTGGAACTAACCAGTGCAGCTTGTAGGTATAGTTTCCTTTGCAGTGACCTCTTTCTACTTGATGCAAATCTTCAGCACATAAACACAATTCTGCATAACTTAGCATGTCTCTTGGAATAAACATCTCTGCTTGTGTCTCTCCTGGGTAATCAACATGCCCATCCTTCCTCACAAAATAGCCGAAGTAATGGAATCTCACATACATGTAATCAAGTGGATCGGGAGGATCCAAAGAAGCTGCAAATTCAAAGAAATTTCTAGTTAGCTGTATAATCCAACTATTCAGTCAAATTATAGTCCAAATAACTGACAGATTCCAAAAATTTAGACCATCTTTCCTCTCAAATACAAAGTTAAATGCAGATTCGACGTGCAAGTAACTAACAAAGTGCAAATATTCAGTTAAATACAAAGTTAACATTTGTTCGGTCAAATGCAAAGTTAATACAGAGTTAAAATTCTGTATAAATCAGAGTTACCACTATCGCCTAGCCAAAATGCAGTCAAAATTGCTATACTCAGTTATTTCAACCCAATCATCAATGAATCTATATAAAAGAACCTACTTTCTTCCAAAACATCTGGAGATCATCCACAAAATAGAGCCTTTTTTCATATATACGAACGACATCAGGAACAACCACACATGTTGCCACGAAGCAGGAAGAACAGCTTGGCGGACGAACATACCTAGGGCCGTAGCTTCAATCCAATGGATATGGAGTCGCCGCCGTCGACGGCGGCGTAGCCCTAACAACTTGATGGGCAGCCGCACACTTTCTTTATTCCATGCGAAATCGACGGCCAGGGGCCAGCGATTGATGGCGGCAGTCGACGGCGGCGGTCGATGGCGGTCGTTAACGGAGAAGGTGGTGGGGGTGTGGCGGCGGCGGCGGCGACGACGGTGGCTGGGGTGCTTCTGCTTCGGGCGAACAGGGGAACAAGGCGAACAAGGGAACACTAGAACTTAACCGCTCGACCAACTGCCACGTCACCAACACATTTGTTCCAAATCACAATCCACCTTGCAAAACCGCTTCTGATGTGACACTAAACCAGTCAGGGTTTGATTAAAACGGTTTTGACATTTTCAGGGTTAAAATCATACCAAAATTGACTTTGGGGGGTTATGGATACATTGAGATGGATTTGGGGGTGAAAACTATACTTCTTTCTTCATATAAAGGTACCCCCTCAAAAATAAAAGACGCACATGCAGCCCACTCGCTAGAACCGACCGAACTCTTCTTGCAGGGAGACCTGGGTTTGATTCCTAAGCTGCACAGTCTTGCAATTTTGGCCCAGCTATTCTTTTAACCTTTCTATTTTTCGTCAGATTCAAATACTTTTTAAAAGATTAATATTTTCAAGCCGTAACACCAAATTTAGCATATTATAAATGGAAATCGCTCAGAAAAATGTGTACATTCTAAATATGATATTATTTTGTATGTTACTCATTTCTAAAAATATGTTTATGTTGTACCCTCAATTAATACTTTTCTACAAACACATATATCCGCAAGAAAAAAATAATGCACTTATGCACATGCTATCGTTGAGTACTAAAATGTATTTGCTACTTTTAGCCTAATGCACTATTTGTTGCGCATCATCGAGGAACATCAGCAATGGCATGAATTGATACCAACAACTAGGTAGATATTTCTATTGTCTAATAAATTGGACACAATTTTAGTACACTTTAAAAATCAGCCCACCTTTACAATACCACTTATCATGTTGTTTCTTGTATGGCTTCCATGAAAGTTTTCAACGGATTTGTTAAAGTCGTCGAGTGTGTGTATGAGTGGTGATTTTTTTCTCCTATTGCAACACACGGGCATATTTGCTCGTAGAGTATCAAATAAATAAATAAGGGATCTAACTAGGTATAGCATAGTGATAAATGTACAGAGTGTTTAGCAAATCAACTAAATAAATGAAGGATCCCATGAGTGCTACTAGTTGTAGAATAGTGATAAATGTACGAAGTATTTGTCAAATCAACAAATAAATGTAGGACCCCACAACGTCAGATTTGGATCTTTCTATTATTCAACAATTAATTCGAATGGGGGGAGTACTATTATTCATTTGATTTACTATTAATATCATGTAGCAACAAGGATAAATACATAATGATTAAGATGGATAATAACATAAGGATTTTCTACTGCGCAACGTCTTATATATAGAAGAAAGAGTCGCCATATACTGCACCAGCGCAACAACGCCTAGCTAGGTTCGAAGTGCAAACTGCAATAGCGGGCGCTGCAACAACATCCGTATTTATGGTTCTTGCCGTGCTCGCCCTTGTGTCCAATGGGCTAACCAGAGCCCACGGCGATGCTGCCTTCATCTATCGCACATGCAAGAAGACCCGAATGCCACGTTGTGCACCGACGTGCTCAGGCTCGATGAAGGGAGAGCCAACAAAGCCTCCATGGTGCACGACCTCGCCAGCCTCGCGCTGGAGATAGCCACTGATGCCACCAACTTCTACTACACGATGATCAGAGACGGAACCAGGCATAGCGAGGGAAAGATGTGGGGCATGATGTTCAACTGCCTCGGAGCCTATACTGATGTTGTAGATGACCTCAGCACTGCCAAACCAACCTTCGATGTTGGAAAAAATGAAACGCGTCAAAGCTCGTGTTAGGTGCTTAGGCCGCGGGTGATGTGTGTGATAACGCGTTAAAGCGGGCCAAAATAGATCCCCCATGGCCGAACCGAATCGCAATATGAGGGGGAAATGCGGCATCGCCGGTGAACTCATTGGCCTGCTTGTTCACAAGTTATAGATCGTAGACCATTATCGGCTCATCTATGTATGTACCTATCAATAAGTAGTTGGTCAATCCTTTATCAACATGTTTGGCCATTGACACGATCATGAAATATCTATTTGGATACCTACATTTGCATCTGTATCTTAGAAGCCCTCTCAGACATCCGCAGTTGAGCCAAATATTGATGGCTGTCAGATTTTTTTGAGCAAATATTGGCCGTTGGATGAACTTGCAATCCCGCGTGGGGGCGACTAAGAGTATTGGCTGCTAATGCTATAACATGATCTCATTGGGCCCTGCCAATGTGAGCCTGGAGAGAGTGAGAATCCCTCGCTCGATCCTCCTAGACTTCTCTCTCGCGCGACATCAGCCCTGCGCCACGGCCGTAATCAACGACCACAAGCGACGGCTCTCCTCCCCGATTCACCATTCTTGATTTTTTTTGAAACTATGATGATTTTTATAACAAATTCGGAAACTATACACCCTAATGCGGAAAAATCAAAAGTATCACCCTGTCGGCCTCCTGTTGGCCGAAGAGGGACTTTTCGGCCTATCATTGGCCGAAGAAGAGGGACTTTTCGGCCAACAGTTGGCCAAAGAGTCCCTCTTCGGCCAACACCGGCTCTACTGTTTTAGAAAATTCATATCAATTAGGATTTTTAGTATTTTAATTTGATTCTTTTTGCATTAGATTAGAAATTTTACGAAGTTTCTGTAGATATCAAGTTTGACTAGATTTGAAAGTTTGAATTTGAATTTTTATGAATTTGCTCAAATCACTAGATTGCCTATAATTTGAGCTAGGAGTATTCTTTTTAGATGGTTCTTTTTGCTACTGGTTCTTTGTGACTTTGTTTATTAGTAGTAATTAATTGGTGAATTTTAGGATTATTTAAAATTAGGTTTTCACAAAAACAGTTCTGTTTTAGTGTTTTATATGTTTTGTGCTATTTCTTTTAATTTTAATGCTTTAAATTGTTTTCTTTATTTTTTGACATATTCTTTTAGTTTCTGTTAAGTTATTAGTAGATATTTTATTTGTAGTATTTTATTTGTATTTTATTTCTTTTATCCTCCATTTTCTTTCCCGTCGTTCTTTCCCTCCATTTTCTCCCGCTATTTTCTTTGCCGCCATTTTTTCCTGCCATTTTCTTTCCCGTCATTTTATTTGCCGCCATTCTCTCCGGCCATTTTATTTCCTGCCATTCTCTCTCGCCATTTTCTTTCCCGCTATTTTCTTTTCCGCCATTCTCTCCCGTCATCTTGTTTCTCGTCATCTTCTTTCTCGCCATCTTCACTTCTCAACTTATAAAACGAGCCTCATGTTGTCCACGACCGTAGATAACATCGTCTGACACGGTCTGTGTCTCCTGCGTCGGTGCTGCTGGTAGAGTGTGAAACACTATCTGAGAGAAGTCATAAGTGTTTGCAGCTACGTCATCATCATCGGAGAGTGTTTCACACCTATGACTTCTCTCACACAGTGTTTCACACTCCACATGAAGGCATCATAGTCATCCTCCGTCGATGCAGCACTCCTTATTGTGGCGAGAGAGAATGGCGGGAAAGAAAATGGCGGGAGAAAATGGTGGCAAAGAAGATGGCGGGAAAGAAAATGGAGGGAAAAAGATTGCGGAAATGTATTTTTTTTCATGTATAAAACGACAATGGTTGTACAGGATTTATAAGGAACTTTTAAATATAAACTCCTATGAAGCTCAAAACAAGTTTTCTAGTAGGATAAAAGAAATAAAATACAAAAAAATTACTACAAATAAAATAGCTACTGATAACTAAACAGAAACAAAAAGAATATGTCAAAAAACTAAAAAAAAATTTAAAGCAATTAAAATTAAAAGAAATGGCATAAAACCTATAAAACACTAAAACAGTACTGTTTTCATAAAAACATAATTTTAAATAATTATAAAATTCAACAATTAATTACTACTGATAAACAAAGTCACAAAGAACCAGTAGCAAAAAGAATCATCTGAAAAAATACTCCTAGCTCAAATTATAGGCAATCTAGTGATTTGAGAAAATTCATTAAAATTCAAATTCAAACTTTCAAATCTAGTCAAACTTGATATCTACAGAAACTTCATAAAATTTCTAATCTAATGCAAAAAGAATCAAATTAAAATACTAAAAATCCTAATTGATATGAATTTTCTAAAACAGTAGAGCAGGTGTTGGCCGAAGAGGGACTCTTTGGTCAACTGTTGGCCGAAAAGTCCTTTTTGGCCAACGGTTGGCTGAAAAGTCTCTCTTCAGACAACATGAAGCCGACAGGGTGATACTTTTGATTTTTCTGCATTAGGGTGTATAATTTCCGAATTTGCTATAAAAATCATCATAGTTTCAAAAAAATAGGGCTGGAAGCGACTAAATCAACTTGTGTCAAAAACGAGCTCATCACATTCTCAAAAAAAACAAGCTCATCGCACACAAGTAGGATCATCGGTGAACCAACCCGTGGACCATCCTCCTCCAACACCTCACCCATTCTTCTCTCTCTCTCTCTCTCAGCAATGCCCTAGGTGCACATGCGCCGCCCTGCCACCACCATCTTTCGTCAATGCTCTATGTACATGTGTCACGTGATAATTGTTTTTCTTTTTAGATGACTAGGAAATATGCCCGTGCATTGCATCGGGGGAAATCATATGCTCCTAGATCAGTAAGCACCAATTTTTTTTCTCTATTCGGATTTATATTCGGTAATGACCGGAAAAATAGATTTTTGATTTTTCTTTGGAGAAAACAAATTCGGCTGAATTTTTTTGATGGATTTTGAATTCGGTTGTTCTGCTTCAAAATATAATGGATTTTGAATTCGATTATTCTAACGTAAGCTCAGGGTCCGAACCACCCCTTCCCCAACCCAACCCAACAAACCGGCCATTTTTTGTTGTTGTAAACTCGGAAAAAACCCATCCCCAGAAGGCACAAGAAAACACGCCTCGAGATTGGCGCTCCAAATCAAGCGGATAAGAAAATCGACTATGCACAAAACTAAAGGACGCTGATAAGTCCCGAACGTTCAGGATTTGCCCATGGCAAATCGAAGGTGTCTTGTGGCAAATTATATGTATCGACCATGACAAGTTTAGCTGGTAGGCAGGGCAATTTCTCCCTCGGTTTTATTATTATTATTATTTGCCAGGAAATTGCCGTGCATGACAACTAAATTTCCTATCCTTGCCTCAAGTAAAGTTGCCATAAAAACGTTCGACCCAACATTCGGGATTTATCATTTCCGAAACGAAAAGGAGTCAGCTTTTGTTTCAGGGAAAATGTAGTTATAGCAAAGCTTCATGTTTTGTTTCCAGTTTCCTGTTAAGATTTGTTCTTCCGGATTTGATTTTTGAATGAACAAAAAAAATGTTTTGGGGTCCAGTCCGTATCCAACACCAAAGCTCTCTCTATAAAATGTTCCTTCCCTTTGAGAGGTATTTCCATCCCCTGCCGCCGCCGGAGTCCTCCACCATTCCCGATCGCCAATTCGCCGTCACGCTGTTCGCGGGAGGAGGACGAGGCGCCTCCAGCCGCCCCCGGGGCCATGGACCAGGAGGAGCCGGAGACCTGGAGGAGCGCCGGTGGCGGATCTTTCGGCTCCTCCGTGGTGCCGGTGGCCGCCCCGGACGAGCACGACGCCGTGGGGCCGCAGCTCAAGTCCGGGGGAGAGGAGAGGATGTTTGCCGCGAACCGGAGCCTGCTGTGGCAGTACGCCGCTGCCGCCGCCGCCGCCGCGCTCCGGCCTCCCGTTGCCGTCTGTCGAGCGCAATCTCCGGCGGACAGAGCCATCAAGAAGCGCAAGAAGCGGCATGACGGCGCGTTCTTGGCCGGCGTCGAGTCGACGTCGCCGTCTCCAGGGGCCTCCATGGGCGTCAATTCGCTGGACGAGATCATTGCCGTCGACCGCAGGCTGCGAGTGGACGAGGATCTTCGCCGCGGGGAGAGGTTTCTGGCCGCGGACCAGCGCCCGCCGCCGTGCTCCGCTTCCGCGGCGCTCCGGCCTTCCGTTGCCATCCGCTGGGCGCGATCCCCCGCGTCCAGAGCCAGCAAGAAGCTCAAGAACCATCAGGAGCGCGAGTTCTTGGCCGGCATCGAGTCGACGCCGCCATCGCCGTGGGCAGAGGCCGCCGCCGCCTCCTCTCTCTGGCCTCACTTTCCCATCCGTCGGGCCCAATCCCCCGCGGCAAGAGCCAGCAAGAAGCGCAAGAACCATCAGGAGCGCGAGTTCTTGGCCGTCAATTCGCTGGACGAGGTGGCCGTCGCGGACCGCAGGGTGCGATGGGAGAACGATCTTGGCCGCAGGGGGAGGCTGCTGGGCGCGACCAGAGCGAGCAAGAAGCGTGAGGGCGGCGTGTTCTGGGCCGGCATGGAGTCGACGTCGTGGTCCGCGGCGGTGCCCGCCCCGGGCGTGGACTCGCTGGACGAGATCGCCGTCGTGGACAGCAAGCTCCGCGACGTCCTGCGCGGCCTCGGCGCGTCCGCCCCGGTGCGCATCTACGGGAAGCGGCTGTCCAAGTCGGACCGGGTGACCAACCAGCACCGGCTGCTCATGTCGTGCCGCAGCTGGCGGCACGGCGAGCCGTTCCCGTTCGACGAGGTGCTGACGGCGGAGGAGAGGCCGTGCGTGCAGGTGCAGGCCTACGACCGCGCGGGCCGGCCCTACGTGCTCGACTGCAAGAAGCTGGAGTGCAACAAGGCGTACCGCCTCATCGCCGGCTGGAGGAGGTTCCTGACCGAGAACGGCCTCGCCGTGGCGGACGACGCCAGGGCCGAGGACCTGGAGCCGGCCATGGTGGGGCTGTGGGCGTTCCGCTCGCCGGCGCTCACGGTGGGCGTGGCCGGCCAGCCGCGCGGCAAGCTCGGGCTCGTCATCGTGCACTACCGCCAGGGGGACGCCCCGCACGCCGACGCCGCCATCGCGGAGGTCCTGGCCGCGGCCAGGAACAGAGCGGCGATGGCATTGCCGGCCGCGGTGCCCGCGCTGGAGCACGCCGTTGGTGCCGCCCGTGAGGACTCCATAGAGGAAGCTGATGATGGACGATGGCCGGACGCGAGGGCGCTGGAGGCCGCGGAGGCGTTGCTGATGCTGAGTGAGAGTTGAGCAGATTGGTCGATCCACCATCGATGCCCAAGCTACAAACTTGCTCTGTTTCACTGCTAGAGTAGTCAGTAGGAAGAAAAAATAGCATTTTGGTTCCAGTTTAGGCGTTTTCTAGCATTGCAATCTCCATGGTTTGCACTTTGCAGAGGTGCCAAATGATATGATAGAACATGATCTACCAACACTAGTATTACCCATTGCCAACACTGCATTTCATCCTTGTGTTGCAACATGTTACGCGGAGCTTCATTTCGACGGCGTGGCGGGCTCATCAAAGTTGGAATTAACGTCCCATTCTTCTTCCTCCTCGTCCCAGGCATTTCACCGAGCGCTTGGTGTGCAGCCGAGGTAGCTCGTCTCGGCAGCTCGCCGGTAACGTCGCCTCGTTCTTCCGCGATGCAGTAGAACGCCCTGGTCTCCTGCTCTGCCGGGAACGACGCTGGCTCCCGCGAATTCCGACGCTCATGCCGTGGATCACCACCGTGGGCGCGAGCAGCCTCGACGGCGACTTCCCGGCATACGTGTTCAGCCGTCCTCGGAAACGGCAAGAACACATCACAACGGCGTGCTGTGCGGAGCGACAAGCGAGTGGCAGCCGACGGCGACCTGCCGGAGACGAGCTACCTCTTGTGCTGACCTGGTGTTTGATGAAATGCCCAGTACGGGAAGGAAGAAGAAGAAATGCCTAGTCTTCTCCAGGCGGTGCTAGACGACGACATCTGGTGGTCCGGCGCAACAATCTTCAACGGCAGCCCAACCCGTCTAGGTCATTGGAGAAGATGGAGTAGGTGCATGGTCGGGGTGAAACTTTTTTTCACGTTTTCTTTATGATTCTTCAAGTTTGATCTAGGACGGCAAGGCAGAGGTATTGTAACAGTGGAAGAATAATGTTCACCCCGCTCTTTTCCCTTTCCGACGGTGTGCTTATCACAGGCGAGGGTTGTGTGGACTGTGGAGCAATGTCTCTGATGGGTCTTCTGGGATCCGTTCGGTTTTGGTATTCGTTGGATTCTATATTCAGCCGGCTTTTGTTGTCTTTGCAGTTTCTACAGGCCTTTGCCGGCGTTTTCTTCTCCCAGGCGGCGATTTATTGCGCAGATCACGATTGTCGGCTTCTGCTAGTTTGCGTCGATGACTTCCTGGACACTGCTTCTATAATCTCCTGGGTTTAAAAAGGTTTGCTCTGACGTGGTCGAGGCTAAGAGGCGGTATCGAGCTATTCTCATGGTACATCCCTGGTGGATGTAGAAGGAAGAAGATTTCAACACCGCAAAAATTTGAACGTATTTTTTCCCGCATGACTGTATTTAGTAAGAACCATGTGAGGCTTAATACATGGCCTTAGAGTATCACCAACGGTTCCCCAAAAAAAATCCACCTAAATATAGTTTTACGAGGTGTCCATATAATCTAGCGGAGGTTGATAGGGGAGCTACTTTTGCAGTTCCCGAAAAAAATCTTCCCCTAAATTGGAATTTGGCAGTGGCGCAATGGCGACGACGGGCTCCAGTGGCGGCGGACAACGGATCTCAGTGGTTGGCGGCAGCAGGCAGGAGGGTGGTGCGACAGTGACAATCATTGGCAGCAACGGTCAAGACAATGATCTTCCTCGTGCAGAGGCGGCGCAGGTGCAGCCAATTCCCACCGCGTCATGGATGACCCCCTCCCCTGACGGCATGGGTGGTTGTCTATGGTGTGAATATGTCCCACCCTTCGGCTACCATCATTCCAGCATAGCATGGATGACACGCTTGCGTGACTACTGGAAGGTCCCTCTCCAAAATGATGATTGAAAACAACTTCATGTCCAAGATGAAAACGCTTATTTCGGTCTTCATCGGTTGGTCTCAGCAATGACGAACTTGAAGGTTTGTCTTCCCATTGTGTTGGCCTTGGCCTACACAATTAGGATGAAAATCCTTGTCTTGTCCATCTTCTGCCATACGTGACGACGACGGTGTGGGGCGCTTGAAGACGTTGTTGTGGAAGAAGTTGACTTAGTAGTAGATGTTTATTCATATGTTTAATGGCTCAGCCATGGTTGTATTTCCTTGTACTCTGCTTAATAATTAATAAGAATGGTTGTGTGCATCACGAATGATGCAAAGGCTGAAGGTTTAACCTCTATTTCAAAAGAAAAAAGAAGAAGAAGAAAACCATGGAGTTGCCTCACTCACCTCCATTCTTAACTTTCAGACATTCTACACTTAGAATTATAAGCCTGAATGAGTTATCTTTTACTCACAAATAGAAAATGTCATATATATTCAGAGTATCAAATATGGCCTTTCCCCCACGCACACATAAAACAAATACTCCCTTCGTTTTTATTTACTCCGCATATTAGGTTTGTTTAAAGTCAAACTCTATATACTTTCGACAAGTTTGTAGAAAAATATGTTAACATATACACCACCAAATATATATCATTGAATTCATCATTGCATATATTTTCACATCATATAAATTTGTTACCGTAAATATTCATATTGTTTTCTACAAACTTGGTCAAACTTTATAAAGTTTCACTTTAGACAAAACTAATATGGGGTATGGAGTATGTTCTTTCCCGTCATAGAGATGCAATATTGGTGGATCAGTATTATTGAAGCCAAGTGACCAGTATCAAATATGCTCTTTCCCGTCACAGATATATTCTAAATGTTATAGATCCACCAATAAAAAAAATATGCTCCTTTATATACAAGTAGTTTTTTTAATCATGGTCACTTGACTTCAATAATATTGAGAGTAAGTCGACTGAAATTGAAATTAGGGCCAATCGAAACATTTTTGGCCTTCGGATGCAGATCCAACGGCATATATGCTTTCTTTCAACTCTGAACAGTTTTCATGTTCATCTTGTACCTCCAGCCCGCGATTCTTCTTCTTCCCCAACCGTCAAATGTGGCACCGGCCAAACCACTGGCCACCACCGCCCGCAGCCCACTCCTATGCCGCCTCACCGCCCTCCCCTCCCCTCAACCTCCTCTCACTACCATGTTGTCACTGCGCCGGCCGTCCCTTTAGCCCCGGCAATGACCCGTTTTTTCTCCGATGAACCTGAATTTAAAGTCTACAAATCTAATTATTCAAATTTAAACACGCCAAATGTCCAAATGTAGCAAGTAGCATGTGATAGAACAACAAGGACTCGCTAAGACGTTGCCAGTGATGCTCAATGAGATCTTGTTGGAGCTGAGCATGAACTTGTCGGTTCTCGATCTTGCGATGCTCTTCAAGGAATGCCGGGATCCTATTTGTAGCATACTCTGGCTCAAACCGAAGTCTCGTTGGTGATATACCGAAAGTTCTCGGGCATATCCCTTTCGTCTTCTATGATCGTTGCAGTGGCCTTAGTTGCAACTTCCTCAAGAATGATCGCTGGATCATTGCAATGACCTTTGTACTGACCCTTCCATCCTGCAGGACAATTCTTTCATGTCCAGCGCATACAGTCAAGTGATCCAAGCATCTCTAGCCAACCTCTTGCTTCACTCTCTGTCACCAGCCTCTGGGTATCTTCCTTGTTAGGTGCTCTCAAGACTCAAGTACTCCGGGTCAAAGACAATGATCGCTGCTTTAGTGAACCTTCGAACGGCCTCCAAGAGCATGTCTTCACCAATGCGGAAATATTCGTCAACACAATCGGCCGAACACCCATATGCCAAAACTCGAACGGCCATATGGTGATAAACATATATGCCGGAGCCGTACAAATTGATATATTGTGATGCAAAATTAATGGAATAACTTCAAAAATAAAACAACAACAATTTTCGCAAACACACCCTCTGTCCAAAATATAATGATGTTTAGAGTGAAAATCTAGGGACGAAGGTACTACTAACCAAAGAGCTGTCATCACAAGTTGAGTAAACATACCACACACAGTTTGTCTGCACAGCACACACTTGCACCGCGTACATGGGCATCGTGGACCTGACCCTGTGTGCCTCGGCTGTCCTCCCCAACAGCAACAGCAGGGACTACACCATCGAGGTCTCCCGCATGCTCACCCTGAACGGGTCGTCCTTCGGGCAGTCGCCGTGCTCCTCAAAGGCAGTGCGGAGGCATCACACGAGCGTGTCCAGGGACTTTCCGCGTCTGTTTTCAGCGAGCTAAGGCATCACACAAGCGGAGGCATCACACCAAACGGACACCAATTTTGTCCGTTTTTGTCCGTTTGGATCGCGCGTCCGTGTCCACCTTTTCAATCGAAAATGCTAGAGCAACGGGGTAATACGGGGGTTTACGGGATTCCTTAACTAACTAATCTTCAACCCCTTCCCCCCCTCTGATTTTCAGGGGGTGTGGGCCCTGCATCCCCTATTCTTTCAATCACTTTATCCCACCTAATCACCCCTGTAAAGTGAGTAAAAAACTGCCCGTGCGTGTAGCATCGCCCTTTTCAATTGGGTCGGCTGGTGCACCCAACGGCAGCCGGATGCATTTTGTGCATGTTTGTCCTGACATTTTATCGAACAAATAGCAGGCAGCGACGCCGGTGCATGTTGGGACGAGCTGCACCCACGCGAGCATGGCTCGGCACGGCGGGGCGGCACGCATGGCGGCTAGACGTGGAGGGGCGCTTGGCTGGAGCGACCACCTGCTCCAGCAACACCGGTCCGGCGCGAGGCGAGTCCAGCGGTCGAGCCACAACACGGAGGCGGTCGGGCGCGCGAGCTCCAACGTGGAGACGCACAGGCGGGGTGGCACGGCATGGGCGCGAGACGAGGCAGGGCGAGCGCGGCTCGGCGAGCACAACAAGCATGGCGGCTCGGCGCGGTGTCCATGGCGCAGCTGGGCGCGGTGTCCATGGTGGCGCAGCTGGGCGCGGTGTCCATGGCGGCTCGGTAAGGCAGAGGCCACACGCATGGCGGGTAGACGCAGCGACCATGGCGCGGCCGGGCGCGCGAGCTCCACCGCTCCAACACACGAGCGGCGAGGTGGCCGGGCGAGCAAGCTAGCCAGCTATCACGCGGCCACCGGCCGGCTAGCACGAGCGCAGCTAGCTACCTGGCATGCCGCGGGCAACTAGCTAGCAAGCACGCACACGCGCAGCTAGCTAGCTAGCAAGGGCGCGGCCACGGTGAGCACAGATGGCGGCCGCGCACTGGGGAGGCGAGGCCGACGCCGAGCGTCCGCCTTGTCTGAGCCGTTCGACGCACAGCGGTTCGACCTCCATGGTCTCGTCCGTCTCCAGTACGGCCTCCATGGCCTCGTCGGGCTGGAGACGAAGGTGCTCCGGTTGAGCGGCGAGGCTGCAGCAGCCATGCGGCGGCGTGGCCAGTGGTGGGAGTGGTGGGAGTGGCGGACCAAATTTGGGTTGAAAATGGGTGTGAATGGACACAAAACGGCCACAAAATAAAAATGGGTCTCTGCATTGGGCCGTCATTTTTGTCGGCGAAGACCCAAATGGACGCCCGCGAACAAAATGGGTCTCTGTGTTGTGTCGTCATTTTTGTCGGCGCAAACCCAAACGGACGCCCGCGGACAAAATTGGTCTCCGCGTTGGGGTTGATCGAAGGAGCCAATGCGTTTAAAAGGACTGCAGGTTGAATACTAAAAAATGCAGGGTCCTTTGTGTAAGAACGAAACGTTTTCTCAGATTATCCACTTTAAAAAGGACTGTGGGTTGTATTATTGAGAAACACAGGGGGATTTTAGCAAAAGTGTCACTACGGTGAGCGGTAGAGGCGATAATTGCTTTATTATTATATATATTATAGGGAAAGATCTGATTTGATTTGATTTGATTTGATTTGATTCGGTTTGATTTGATTGATTTGATTTGATATGACATTTGATCTAGCGAGAACAATAAATATACAATCATACAATCATTTAGGCGGGTCATATCATAAGGATTTTCTCGTGTGTGTACCTTTACATATAGAAGAAAGAATCACCGAGATAGCAACGACACCTAGGTAGGTGCAAACTGAAAGTTGCAATGGCGAACCGAGCAACATCTGTAGCCATGGTTTTCATTATTCTCGGCATCATGTCCTTCGGAATCTCTGTCGCCGATGCCGACGCCAGCTTTTTTGCCCGGACTTGCAACAAGACCAAGAATGCCTTGTTGTGCATGTCCATGCTGCACATAGATCCAAAGAGTACCTATGCCTCCACTGAGTTGGAACTTGCCAACATCGCGGTGAAGATCGCCGTTGACACCGCCAACCACAACGCCAAGGTCATCGATGACCTAGCCAAGAAAAAGAAGGGCACGCCAGAGGGGGGCGTGTTAAACGTCTGCCTCTGGTCCTATCAATTCGCGGGCAACGAACTCGAGGTCGACGTCCGCACTCTCCTTCATGATGGGGACTACATTACCGCGTCGAGTCTCGTGTCGGATATCAAGGGCGTTGGTGATCATTGCGAGAATGCGTTTAAGGGGATGGAGAAGAAATCCCCAGTGACAAACATAGATCGCGAGATGACAGAGCGATGTGGCGTCGCAGGCGAACTCATTGCCCTGCTTATCCACAAGTGATCAATTTTTGATCATATGTACAAGCTCCCGTCAATAATTAATCAGATTGTCATCTAGCAACATGTTCGGTCATTGATGTTATTGTGAATTATTATTGAGCTTAGTACCACATAGAATGTCAATCTTACCAACTCGGTAACTCTAGTACTACTTTGGTTCCAAAAGCGACCAAGCATGATAGCTTGTGTTTCGAGTTGGCTAGATGACGTATCGGCAAACCTCCCACGTATATCCTAGTACATGAGGACATGGGTTCCTTCCTTTTTGATCTTGTGATCCCACACAGTAAGACAGTTACCCCATAACAACCGATACTAAAATTGTTCTAAGACGGAGGCTAGCGGCGATGTCTGCTAGTTTGTTTGATCGCTTCGTTTCCTGCCCAGAGGCGCAGCCCATAGGCCATAGCCCTGCTCGCATGAGGAATTTCCTTATGGTACAACAAGCCATCCGCGCATAGGCACACTGCATCACAAGAAGGTGCCTTCTCTGATGATCTAACTTATTAATATAGCTTGTGCTTTTGATTCTGTTGGATGGCCGTTCCTCGTTGAAATTATGCAGCGTTTTGGTTTTGGTGAATGGACGTTTGGGTGACCCAATCTGGCAATTTTCTATGAGAGGTTGCTTAATGCCAAGTTTCTGCGCGTAGGTCATCCAGTTTTTCTTCGCTATAACACGATCCTGTAAATACTCTTTTCTATTCTCAATATAATGACACAAAAATCTAAAAAAGCACACAAGTAGAAAAACAGTCGGTGGCCGATACCAAGGTCAGGACATCACCGATCTGTCCACTAGGTGCGCTCAAACTGAAACCATATTTAAATTAGACTACTTTGTTGTCTTGAATGATTATATAGATGAGTATATTGTGTGCAAATGCATCAGTTTATCAATCAAATTATCTTGAGAAGATACATAGTAGGTTTGGTCTTTTCGTTTTAGTATCTTGACAAGCCTATAATTTGTCTAGTGTTTGAATTTATTCATTTTTCTTTCATAAAAAATGTGTATTCTAGAAATTTCAGGGCCCCAATTCGCATTTCGCATCGGGGCCCTGAATTTCTGGAGACGGCCTCTTCCATCTATGTTACCCGTCCTGGAGCACGCCGTTGGTACCCCCCGTGCGGACGCCATGGAGGCTGATGATGGAGGTGCCCGTCCGTCCTGGAGGATGGCCGGGCGCGAGGACACTGGAGGCCGCGGAGGCGTTGCTGATGCTGAGTGAGAGTTAAGCAGATTGATCGATCCATCATCGGTTCCCAAGCTACGAACTTGCTCTGTTTCACTGCTAGAGTAGAGTAGAGTAGAGTAGTCAGTAGGCATGATTGATCCTTTCCTTGGTGGCACGAAATGGTGCGACACAAGGTCTTTTCTTTGTTTCTGGGATGGCTGTCCATCCCTTGTTCATTTAGGAGTTTTTAGTATTGCAATCTCCATGCTGCCAAATGCACATTTCGATCCCGAAGACGATCGGAATGCTATGATCAAACATGATCTACCAACACTGCATTTCATCCTTGTGTTGGAGCTTAGAATTAATTAACATCACATTCTTCTTCCTCCTCGTCCCAGGCATTTCACCGAGCACTTGGTGAGCGCCCGAGGTAGCTCGTCTCGGCAGCTCGCCGCTGCCGGCGTGACGATAGCCGCCGGAACCGTCGCCGCGTTCTGCAACGATGCAGCAGAACGCCCTGGTCTCCTGCTCTGCCGGGAACGACGCTGGCTCCCGCGAATTCCGACGCTCGCGCCGTGGATCACCACCGTGGGCGCGAGCACCCTCGACGGCGACTTCCCGGCATACGTGTTAGGCCGTCCTCGGAAACGGCAAGAACACATCACGACGGCGTACTTTTGGGAGCGGAAAGCGAGTGGCAGCCGACGGCGACCTGCCGGAGACGAGCTACCTCTCGTGCCGACCTGGTGTTTGATGAAATGCCCAGTACGGGAAGGAAGGAAGAAGAAGAAGGCAGAGGTGAATGCCAACTTGGACCGCCACGTGCACGTCTGGGTTCAAAAACGACGACACGTCAGCTAGGAAACCGTTCCTAGTGTCATGTGGGACCAAGTGTGTTCGGGTTAAGGAATGTCTACGAAATCTTTTCAAGGGAACATCAACTCCGCCGTGACTAAAAATGTATGACCTCCGTTTCGAATTATAAAATGTAGTATTGGGTATTTCAATGTATATAAACTACACACTTTGTTCGCATATGTAATATGTTTTGGTCAAATCATCTTATGTTTAGTAGGAACAGAGGTAGTACATACGGGCTAAGAGTGAATAAATACACTAAAACTCATTTATATCTTGTAATAATGAATGGAGGGAGTACTTTTCTCTTATCAGCTTTCCTCCCCCGAGACGTACCTTAGCCGCCGCCATGCAAATCCCGTGCCGCGCCGGCGAGGACAGGAGATCTTGATTGGGGGCGGCTAGCTTGTTTGTGGAGGAGTTGGAGGGATGTTGTGGGATGTCGAATGAGATGTGTGTTCGAGTGGCAGTCTTCTTCAAGCGATGCTAGACAGTGGCATTGGTGGTCCAGCGCAACGATCTTCAACGGAGGCCCACCCTATCTAGGTCAATGGAGAAGAGGGATTCGGTGAATGGTCGGGGTGAAACTTTTTTCACGTTTGCTTTAGGGATTCTTCGAGTTTGGTCTGAGACGGCAAGGCAGAGGTATTGTACCAGTGTAAGAATAATGTTCACCCTGCTCTTTCCCCTTTTCATCAGTGTGCTTACACTACTAGGAAAAAGCCTAGTAGTAACGCGGGTTAAAAGCTAATAGTAGCGTGGGTGCCTGCGCTACTACTAAGGCGCTACAGCTAACTAATAGTAATAGCGCGGTGCATCCCACGCTACTAGTACGTGTGTTACTACTAACTATCTGTTTTCAAAAACGAAAAAAAATCTCGACCCCGTGCGTGCTATCAATGGTGCCAATGGTTCGATCCAGCGATGGCAAGGGTCGCCGGAGGTGCGGACGGGCAGCGGAGACCAGATCCAGCGACGGCTGTTGTAGAGGGACCGGATCCAGTGCAGAGGAGAGCAAAACGACGGTGTGAGGGTCCTCTTCACGGCCAAGGCAGAGAGCTCCTCGTTGGCCATGTCGACGACCTACGCAGGCATGGGCATGGGAGGTGAGTAAAATCGGAGGGACATGGAGAGGAAAAAAGAGAAACAAGGAAGAAAGGAATGAGATGGAGGGCGCACCGGGGCTCGTCGCCGGTGGTGAGGTGGTCTGACATGGTGGCATGGAGATGCGCGGAAGACCGGCGAGCTCCGGGACGCCGGCGGCGCGAGGCGGCCTCCCTCTTTTGGCGCCATGGAGGAGGAGGTGTTGGGGATCGTTGCAGAAATTAAAAAAATTCTACGCATCACCAAGATCAATCTATGGAGTAACTAGCAACGAGAGGGGAGTGTATCTTCATACCCTTGAAGATCGCGAGTCGGTAGCGTTGCAAGAACGCGGTTGGAGGAGTCGTACACGTAGCGATTCAGATCACGGCCAAATCCGATCTAAGTACCGAACAATGGTGCCTCCGCGTTCAACACACGTGCAGCCCGGTGACGTCTCCCGCGCCTTGATCCAGTAAGGAGGAGGGAGAGGTTGAGGAAGAAGTCTCCAACAGTAGCACGACGGCGTGGTGGTGATGGAGTGGTAGTTCTCTGGCAGGGCTTCGCCAAGCTCACGCGGAGGAGGAGAGGTGTTGGGGAGGGGAGGGGCTGCACCTTGGATGTGGTGTTGCAGCCCTCCCCTCGCCCCT
Source organism: Triticum urartu (assembly GCF_003073215.2). Lineage (NCBI taxonomy): Eukaryota > Viridiplantae > Streptophyta > Magnoliopsida > Poales > Poaceae > Triticum > Triticum urartu. Next base: position 2,072,915 of record NC_053024.1, on the reverse strand, counting down.
CTATTTATAGGGGGAAGGGGGAAGGGGCCGGCCCCTCTAGATGAGATCTAGAGGGGGGCGGCGGCCAAGGGGGAGGGGCTGCCCCCCAAGCAAGGGGGGCGCCCCCCTTTAGGGTTCCCTCAAACCCTAGGTGCATGGGCCCTAGGGGGGAATGGCGCCCGGGCCACTAGGGGCTGGTTCCCTTCCACCTACAGCCCATAAGGCCCTCCGGGGCAGGTGGACCCTCCCGGTGGACCCCCGGAACCCCTCCGGTGGTCCCGGTACAATACTAGTATACCCTTGAATATTTCCGGTGACCGTATGATGACTTCCCATATATAAATCTTCATCTCCGGACTATTCCGGAACTCCTCGTTTCGTCCGGGATCTCATCCGGGACTCCGAACAACATTTGGTAATCACATACATATCTTCCTAATAACCCTAGCGTCATCGAACCTTAAGTGTGTAGACCCTACGGGTTCGGGAACCATGCAGACATGACCGAGACAACTCTCCGGCCAATAACCAACAGCGGAATCTGGATACCCATGTTGGCTCCCACATGTTCCACGATGATCTCATCGGATGAACCACGATGTCGAGGATTCAAGCAATCCCGTATACAATTCCCTTTGTCAATCGGTACGTTACTTGCCCGAGATTTGATCGTCGGTATCCCAATACCTCGTTCAATCTCGTTACCGGCAAGTCACTTTACTCGTTGTGTAACACATCATCCCGTGACCAAATTTTAGTCACATTGAGCTCATTATGATGATGTCTTACCGAGTGGGCCTAGAGATACCTCTCCGTCATACGGAGTGACAAATCCCAGTCTCGATTCGTGCCAACCCAAGAGACACTTTCAGAGATACCCGTAGTGCAGGTTTATAGTCACCCAGTTACGTTGTGACGTTTGGCACACCCAAAGTATTCCTACAGTATCTGGGAGTTGCACAATCTCATGGTCTAAGGAAAAGATACTTGACATTAGAAAAGCTTTAGCAGACGAACTACACGATCTTGCGCTATGCTTAGGATTGGGTCTTGTCCATCACATCATTCTCCTAATGACGTGATCCCGTTATCAATGACATCCAATGTCCATGGTCAGGAAACCATAACCATCTATTGATCAACGAGCTAGTCAACTAGAGGCTCACTAGGGACATGTTGTGGTCTATGTATTCACACATGTATTACGATTTTCGGATAACACAATTATAGCATGAACAATAGACAATTATCATGAACAAGAAAATATAATAATAACCATTTTATTATTGCCTCTAGGGCATATTTCCAACAGTCTCCCACTTGCACTAAGTCAATAATCTAGTTACATTGTGATGAATCGAACACCCATAGAGTTCTGGTGTTGATCATGTTTTGCTCGAGGAAGAGGTTTAGTCAACGGATCTGCGATATTCAGGTCCGTATGCACTTTACAAATATCTATGTATCCATTTTGAACATTTTCACGAATGGAGTTGAAGCGACGCTTGATATGCCTGGTCTTCCTATGAAACCTGGGCTCCTTGGCAAGGGAAATAGCTCCAGTGTTGTCACAGAAGAGAGTCATCGGGCCCGACGCTTTGGGAATAACTCCTAGGTCGGTAATGAACTCCTTCATCCAGATTGCTTCTTGTGCTGCCTCCGAGGCTGTCATGTACTCCACTTCACATGTAGATCCCGCCACGACGCTTTGCTTGCAACTACACCAGCTGACTGCCCCACCATTCAAAATATACACATATCCGGTTTGTGACTTAGAGTCATCCAGATCTGTGTCGAAGCTAGCATCGACGTAACCCTTTACGACGAGCTCTTCTTCACCTCCATAGACGAGAAACATATCCTTAGTCCTTTTCAGGTACTTCAGGATATTCTTGACCGTTGTCCAGTGTTCCATGCCGGGATTACTTTGGTACTTCCCTACCAAACTCATGGCAAGGTTTACATCAGATCTGGTACACAGCATGGCATATATAATAGACCCTATGGCCGATGCATAGGGGACGACACTCATCTTTCCTCTATCTTCTGCCGTGGTCGGGCATTGAGCCGTGCTCAATCTCATACCTTGCAATACAGGCAAGAATCCCTTCTTGGACTTATCCATATTGAACTTCTTCAATATCTTGTCAAGGTACGTACTTTGTGAAAGACCAATGAGGCGTCTCGATCTATCTCTATAGATCTTGATGCCTAATATATAAGCAGCTTCTCCAAGGTCCTTCATTGAAAAACACTTGTTCAAGTAGGCCTTTATGCTTTCCAAGAATTATGTATCATTTTCCATCAATAGTATGTCATCCACATATAATATGAGAAAAGCTACAGAGCTCCCACTCACTTTCTTGTAAACACAGCCTTCTCCATAAGTCTGCGTAAACCCAAACGCTTTGATCATCTCATCAAATCGAATGTTCCAACTCCGAGAGGCTTGCACCAGCCCATAGATTGAGCGTTGGAGCTTGCACACCTTGTCAGCATTCTTAGGATCGACAAAACCTTCCGGTTGCATCATATACAATTCTTCCTTAAGGAAACCATTAAGGAATGTTGTTTTGACGTCCATTTGCCATATCTCATAATCATAGAATGCGGCGATTGCTAACATGATTCGGACGGACTTCAGCTTCGCTACGGGTGAGAAAGTCTCATTGTAGTCAACCCCTTGAACTTGTCGATAACCCTTAGCGACAAGCCGAGCCTTATAGATGGTCACATTACCATCCGCGTCTGTCTTCTTCTTAAAGATCCATTTATTTTCTATGGCTCGCCGATCATCGGGCAAGTCAGTCAAAGTCCATACTTCGTTTTCATACATGCATCCTATCTCGGATTTCATGGCTTCCAACCATTTGTCGGAATCTGGGCCCGCCATCGCTTCTTCATAGTTCGAAGGTTCACCATTGTCTAACAACATGATTTCTAGGACAGGGTTCCCGTACCACTCTAGTGCGGAACGTGTCCTTGTGGACCTATGAAGTTCAGTAGCAACTTGATCTGAAGTTTCATGATCATCATCATTAACTTCCTCTCTAGTCGATGCAGGCACCTCAGGAACATTTTCTTGAGCCGCGCCACTCTCCGGTTCAAGAGGCAATACTTCATCAAGTTCTACTTTCCTCCCACTTACTTCTTTCGAGAGAAACTTTTCTCTAGAAAGGATCCATTCTTGGCAACAAAGATCTTGCCTTCGGATCTGAGGTAGAAGGTATACCCAATAGTTTCTTTAGGGTATCCTATGAAGACGCATTTTTCCGATTTGGGTTCGAGCTTTTCAGGTTGAAGTTTCTTGACATAAGCATCGCATCCCCAAACTTTCAGAAACGACAGCTTAGGTTTCTTACCAAACCACAATTCATACGGTGTCGTCTCAACGGATTTCGACGGAGCCCTATTTAAAGTGAATGCGGCAGTCTCTATAGCATAACCCCAAAATGACAGCGGTAGATCAGTAAGAGACATCATAGATCGTACCATATCCAATAGAGTGCGATTAGGACGTTCGGACACACCATTACGCTGAGGTGTTCCAGGCGGCGTGAGTTGTGAAACAATTCCGCATTTCCTTAAGTGCGTGCCAAATTCGTGACTCAAAAGTTCTCCCCCACGATTTGATCATAAGAATTTGATTTTCCTGTTACGTTGATTCTCGACCTCACTCTAAAATTCCTTGAACTTTTCAAAGGTCTCAGACTTGTGTTTCATTAAGTAGACATACCCATATCTACTCAAGTCATCAGTGAGGATGAGAACATAATGATAGCCACCGTGAGCCTCAACACTTATTGGACCGCACACATCAGAATGTATGATTTCCAATAAGTTGGTTGCTCGCTCCATTGTTCCGGAGAACGGAGTCTTGGTCATTTTGCCCATGAGGTATGATTCGCACGTGTCAAATGATTCATAATCAAGAGACTCCAAAAGTCCATATGCATGGAGTTTCTTCATGCGTTTGACACCAATGTGACCAAGGCGGCAGTGCCACAAGTATGTGGGACTATCATTATCAACCATACACCTTTTGGCATTCACACTATGAATATGTGTAACATCATGTTCGAGATTAAATAAGAACAAACCATTGACCAGCGGGGCATGACCATAAAACATGTCTCTCATATAAATAGAACAACCATTATTCTCAGATTTAAATGAGTAGCCATCTCGCATTAAACGAGATCCAGATACAATGTTCATGCTCAAAGTTGGTACTAAATAACAATTATTGAGGTTTAAAACTAATCCCGTAGGTAAATGCGTTGGGGAACGTAGAAATTTCAAAAAAATTCCTACGCACATGCAAGATCATGGTGATGCATAGCAACAAGAGGGGAGAGTGTTGTCCACGTACCCTCGTAGACCAAAAGTGGAAGCGTTAGCACAACGCGGTTGATGTAGTCGTACGTCTTCACGATCCGACCGATCAAGTACCGAACGTACGGCACCTCCGAGTTCAGCACACGTTCAGCCCGATGACGTCCCTCGAACTCTGATCCAGCCGAGTTTTGAGGGAGAGTTTCGTCAGCACGACGGCGTGGTGACGATGTTGATGTTCTACCGACGCAGGGCTTCGCCTAAGCACTGCTACAGTATTATCGAGGTGGACTATGGTGGAGGGGGGCACCGCACACGGCTAAGAGATCAATGATCAATTGTTGTGTCTCTAGGGTGCCCCCCTGCCCCCGTATATAAAGGAGCAAGGGGGGTGTGGCCGGCCAAGGGAGAGGGCGCGCCAGGAGGAGTCCTACTCCCAATGGGAGTAGACTCCCCCCTTTCCTAGTTGGATTAGGACTTGAGGGGGAAGGAGTGGAGGAGAAGGAAGAAAGGGGGGCGCCGCCCCCCTCTCCTTGTCCTATTCGGACTAGGGGGGAGGGGCGTGCGGCCAGCCCTTGCCTCCTCTCCTCTCTTCCACCTAGGCCCACTAAGGCCCATTTGATTCCCGGGGGGTTCCGGTAACCTCCCGGTACTCCGGTAAAATCCCGATTTTACCCGGAACACTTCCGATATCCAAACATAGGCTTCCAATATATCAATCTTCATGTCTTGACCATTTCGAGACTCCTCGTCATGTCCATGATCACATCCGGGACTCCGAACAACCTTCGGTACATCAAAACATATAAACTCATAATATAACTGTCATCGTAACGTTAAGCGTGCGGACCCTACGGGTTCGAGAACTATGTAGACATGACCGAGACACGTCTCCGGTCAATAACCAATAGTGGAACCTGGATGCTCATATTGGCTCCTACATATTCTACGAAGATCTTTATCGGTCAGACCGCATAACAACATACGTTGTTCCCTTTGTCATGGGTATGTTACTTGCCTGAGATTCGATCGTCGGTATCTCAATACCTAGTTCAATCTCGTTACCGGCAAGTCTCTTTACTCGTTCCGTAATACATCATCCCGCAACTAACTCATTAGTTGCAATGCTTGCAAGGCTTAAGTGATGTGCATTACTGAGAGCGCCCAGAGATACCTCTCCGACAATCGGAGTGACAAATCCTAATCTTGAAACACGCCAACCCAACAAGTACCTTCGGAGACACCTGTAGAGCACCTTTATAATCACCCAGTTATGTTGTGACGTTTGGTAGCACACAAAGTGTTCCTTCGGTAAACGGGAGTTGCATAATCTTATAGTCATAGGAACATGTATAAGTCATGAAGAAAGCAATAGCAACATACTAAACGATCGTGTGCTAAGCTAACGGAATGGGTCATGTCAATCACATCATTCTCCTAATGATGTGATCCCATTAATCAAATGAAAACCCATGTCAATGGCTAGGAAATTTAACCATCTTTGATCACTGAGCTAGTCAAGTAGAGGCATACTAGTGACACTCTGTTTGTCTATGTATTCACACATGTATTATGTTTCCGGTTAATACAATTCTAGCATGAATAATAAACATTTATCATGATATAAGGAAATAAATAATAACTTTATTATTGCCTCTAGGGCATATTTCCTTCAAAATGTAGAGGTAGCGTGCCGACGGCGATCACATCGACCTTGGAATCATTCCTGATGCGCATCGTCACCTCGTCCTTCGCCAGTCTCCGTTTATTCCGCAGTTCCTGTTTTGAGTTACAAATATGAGCAACTGCACCGGTATCAAATACCCAGGAGCTACTACGTGCGCTGGTTAGGTACAAATCAATAACATGTATATCACATATACCTTTGGCATTGCCGGCCTTCTTATCCGCTAAGTACTTGGGGCAGTTCTGCTTCCAGTGACCGTTTCCCTTGCAATAAAAGCACTCAGTCTCAGGCTTGGGTCCATTCTTTGGCTTCTTCCCGGCAGCTTGCTTACTGGGCGCGGCAACTCCCTTGCCGTCCTTCTTGAAGTTCTTTTTACCCTTGCCTTTCTTGAACTTAGTGATTTTATTCACCATCAACACTTGATGTTCCTTTTTGATTTCCACCTCCGCTGATTTCAGCATTGAATATACCTCAGGAATGGTCTTTTCCATCCCCTACATATTCAAGTTCATCACAAAGCTCTTGTAGCTAGGTGGGAGCGACTGAAGGATTCTGTCAACGACCGCATCATCCGGGAGATTAACTCCCAGCTGAGACAAGCGGTTGTGCAACCCAGACATTTTGAGTATGTGCTCGCTGACGGAACTATTCTCCTCCATCTTACAACTGTAGAACTTGTCGGAGACTTCATATCTCTCGACCCGGGCATGAGCTTGGAAAACCATTTTCAGCTCTTGGAACATCTCATATGCTCCGTGTTGCTCAAAAAACATTTGGAGCCCCGGTTCTAAGCTGTAAAGCATGCCGCACTGAACCAGGGAGTAATCATCACTACGCGTCTGCCAAGTGTTCATAACGTCTTGTTCTGCTGGGAAAACACGTGCTTCACCTAGCGGTGCATCAAGGACATATGCTTTCCTGGCAGCTATGAGGATAATCCTCAGGTTACGGACCCAGTCTGTGTAGTTGCTGCCATCGTCTTTCAGCTTGGTTTTCTCTAGGAACGCGTTGAAGTTGAGGGCAATATTAGCGTGGGATATTTGATCTACAAGACATATTGCAAAGAATTTTAGACTATCTTCATGATAATTAAGTTCATCTAATCAAATTATTTAATGAACTCCCACTCAGATAGACATCCCTCTAGTCATCTAAGTGATACATGATCTGAGTCAACTAGGCCGTGTCCGATCATCACGTGAGACAGACTAGTCATCATCGGTGAACATTTTCATGTTGATCGTATCTTCTATACGACTCATGTTCGACCTTTCGGTCTTCCGTGTTCCGAGGCCATGTCTGTACATGCTAGGCTCGTCAAGTCAACCTAAGTGTATTGCGTGCGTAAATCTGGCTTACACGCGTTGTATGCGAACGTTAAAACCTATCAGACCCGATCATCACGTGGTGCTTCGGAACAACGGACCTTAGCAACGGTGCACAGTTAGGGGGAACACTTTCTTGAAATTATTGCGAGGGATCATCTTATTTATGCTACCGTCGTTCTAAGCAAATAAGATGTAAAACATGATAAACATCACATGCAATCAAATAGTGACATGATATGGCCAATATCATTTTGCTCCTTTTGATCTCCATCTTCGGGGCGCCATGATCATCATTGTCACCGGCATGACACCATGACCTCCATCATCATGATCTCCATCATTGTGTCTTCATGAAGTTGTCTCGCCAACTATTACTTCTACTACTATGGCTAACGGTTAGCAATAAAGTAAAGTAATTACATGACGTTTATGTTGACACGCAGGTCATAAATAAATTAAGACAACCCCTATGGCTCCTGCCGGTTGTCATACTCATCGGCATGCAAGTCGTGATTCCTATTACAAGAACATGATCAATCTCATACATCACATATATCATTCATCACATCCTTTTGGCCATATCACATCACACAGCATATGCTGCAAGAACAAGTTAGACGTCCTCTAATTGTTGTTGCAAGTTTTTACGTGGCTGCTATAGGTTTCTAGCAAGAACGTTTCTTACCTACGCCAAAACCACAACGTGATATGCCAATTTCTATTTACCCTTCATAAGGACCCTTTTCATCGAATCCGATCCGACTAAAGTGGGAGAGACAGACTGTAACGCCCTCGATGCGGCTATATCTCCCACGTGTCGAAGCACGACTTAGAGGCATAGCCGCATTGAAAGCAATGTCGCAAGTGAGGTAATCTTCGCAAACAACCCATGTAATACAATAGGGAGAAAGATACATAATTGGCTTACAATCGCCACTTCACACAATTACATGAATAAAGCATTACATCATCCAAATACAATCAAGGTCCGACTACGGAACCAAAATAAAAGAAGACTACCCCAAATGCTACACAGATCCCCGATCGTTCCGACTGGGCTCCACTACTGATCGACTAGCACGAAACAACACAAAGGACAAGATCTTCATCGAGCTCCTCCTTGAGCTTGGTTGTGTCATCTGCACGGTTCAACGGCACCTGCAAGCTGGTTTTGAAAGTATTTGTGAGCCACGGGGACTCAGCAATCTCGCACCCTCGCGATCAAGACTATTTAAGCTTATGGGTAAGGTAAAGGTATGAGATGGAGCTGCAGCAAGCGACTAGCATATATGGTGGCTAACATACGCAAAAGAGAGCGAGAAGAGAAGGGAAAGCACGGTCGAGAAACTATGATCAAGAAGTGATCCTAGAACAACCTATGTCAAGCATAACTCCAACACCGTGTTCACTTCCCGGACCCCACCGAGAAGAGACCATCATGGTTACACACGCGGTTGATGCATTTTAATTAAGGTCAACTTCAGGTTTTCTACAACCGGACGTTAACAAATTCCCATCTGCCCATAACCGCGGGCACGGCTTTCGAAAGTTCAAATCCCTGCAGGGGTGTCCCAACTTAGCCCATGACAAGCTCTCACGGTCAACGAAGGATATTCCTTCTAGCGGAAAGACCCGATCAGACTCAGAATCCCGGTTACAAGACATTTCGACAAGGTAAAACTAAACCAGCAACACCGCCCGAATGTGCCGACAAATCCCGATAGGAGCTGCACATATCTCGTTCTCAGGGCACACTCAGATGAGACTAGCTACGAGTAAAACCAAACCTCAAGTTGCCCTGAGGTGGCCCCGCAGGCAGCTCAGTTCGGACCAACACTCAGAGGAGCACTGGCCCGAGGGGGTTAAAAATAAAGATGACCATTGGGCGCACGACCCCCAAGGGAAAAGAAAAGGCTAGGTGGCGAATGGTAAAACCAATGTTGGGCATTGCTGGAAGAGTTTTACTCAAGGCGAACTGTCAAGGGGTTCCCATTATTACCCAACCGCGTAAGGAACGCAAAATCTGGGAACATAACACCGATATGACGGAAACTAGGGCGGCAAGAGTGGAACAAAACACCAGGCATAAGGCCGAGCCTTCCACCCTTTACCAAGTATATAGATGCATTAATTAAATAAGATATATAGTGATATCCCAACAAGAAAACATGTTCCAACAAGGAACAACAACTCCATGTTCCAACAAGGAACATACTTCAATCTTCACCTGCAACTAACAACGCTATAAGAGGGGCTGAGCAACGCGGTAACATAGCCAAACAACGGTTTGCTAGGACAAGGTAGGTTAGAGGCTTGGTTCAACAATATGGGAGGCATGATAAGCAAGTTATAGGTATCGCAGCATAGGCATAGTAAAAGAGCGAGCAACTAGCAAGCAAAGATAGAAGTGATTTCGAGGGTATGGTCATCTTGCCTGAAATCCCACAAGGAAGAAGAACGAGTCCATGAAGAAGACAAACGGACGTAGACGAATGGGTCCTCACAAACGCGACGTTACCGGAACCAACCCAAAGAAGCAAACACCGGAAAGAAGCACACAACATAGTAAAGAACCAACACATGAACATGATATGATATGCGGGATGCGGTATGCGATGCATATGCATGATTTGACAAGGAATGATTGTACCTGGCCTCAACATGGAAATCCAAGTGTGCCACTGGAAAGGTGAGATGAAATCGCTTGAAAACGATATAAAGAACGCCGGAATCGGAGTCACGGTTTGAAAACGGCAAGCAATTCAAATATGACACCGGTCTGCGATATACAGCAAGTAGCCATCTAAATGCAACAAGATGGACATACTACAGCACTCAATCATGGCAACAAAATACATGGAAGGGATCCATTCATGATGCTTAACAAAAGATGAACACTGAGCTACGGCCAATTCATCCACTAACAGGTTCAAACAAGCATGGCAAAAATGCATTTGGTAAACAGATTTCAGGCTTAGTGAAATTAACACTTGTCTGGAATTTCAGATCAGGTAGCACACTTTGGATCATGAAAACTATATGCTACAGGACCTGAAGATGGCAAAGTAAAGCATGGCATGGAGCTACTCAAAGAGCTTAACAAAAGTCCCTTAGTGACCTTGAGCCAAAAGGGATCAGAAAATACAATTGCAAGCATGTGAACATGGCAAAAACATAATCAGTTCTCAGACTTAGTGAAAACTGGAGCATGCAAAATCAGATATCAAGTAGGCATGTTTACGAGCTCGATGCACTCACTACAGAGCATGTCATGACAATCTAAGCATACACCCATCAAGACTACACATTATAAAAGCTAGACATGGCAAGAACAATAACATAGCATGCACGGATCACCTACAACATCCTCGGCAAAATCGCTAACAAGTAGACAATCTGCCCAGATTCACGAAATGACAAAAGTAGAGCCCGATTGACTCAAGGTAGGGTGCTCCATAATTGCTAACCAAGACATGGATGTATAGAGCACTACAAGATTAACAAAACATTCTTACTGATCATCCTCAAAAGAGGCACGGATCACTAGGAAACAACATGAACATATGGCATATTGAAATAAACAGATCAAGGACTTAGTGGAATTGCTAAGTCCCTGAAATCAGCATTAACGAATGCACTACTTTGCAAGCTTGTGCTAGTCACCACACACATCACAAAAATACATGGGTTGCACCTCTGAAAAGATGGCAAAGCATATAACAAAACATATGTAGAGCTCATGAGCATATCATGCACACAATAATCATGGCAAAAAATGACAAATAACTAATTGGAGCAACAGATCTGACAATTATCTCAAATAGCACTCTTCCAACAGCATTTCGGGCATCAAGATGAACTCAAATGAAAATGATGCAATGAGATGAAATGGTGTGCTCTCTGAGACGAACATTTTGATATGCTAAACGCGCAAAACGGAGCTACGGATGCAAAGTTACGACGTGATGAACATGGGCATATGAAACATGGAAATCTCGGGGACTTAGCAGATTTTATACCTCCGAGAAACAGATCTAGGGTTTCGGGCACGGACTTCGAGGATCGCCGGAAATGGCCGCGGTGGTGGCCGGACTTGCTCATCGTCGCCGGAGTAGGAGGGAGAGGCGGTGAGGAGGCGAGGAGGAGGCCGGCCGGAGTTGGTGGCGGTGTCGGCGTCCTCCGCGGCGATGTCGGGCGGTGGGAGATGGTCGGAGGCGGGGCGGCTCGCGGTGGCTGGCCGGCGGCGAGCTCCGGCCGGCGAGCCGGGCGCGAGGCGGCGGAGAAAGCGCCCTGGCGGCGCAGGCGGCGACGAGGGGGGCGCAGCTGCGAGCTCGCGCGGCATCTCCGGGTGGCGGCGCTCGATCCGGGCCGGGCGGGCCCCGCCTGGGCTCCGCGGGCCGGCGGCGGGCACGGGAGGAGAGAGAGGGAGGAGGCGCGCTGAGGTGGCGGGCGCTGGTTGGTTCGGGTGGCGGAGGAGGCGACGTGGCGGCGTCTGATTCGCCGGAGTGACGCGTCCGGCGGACATGTCCGGTGCGGGATGGACGTGTCCGGCGGCGCGAGGAGGGAGATGGCTAGGGTTTCGGGGAAAAGATCCGAAAACGAAAATGAAGGGGTCTATTTATAGAGGTAGAGGGAGTTAGGAAGCTCCAAATGAGGTGCGGTTTTCGGCCACGCGATCGTGATCGAACGCTCTAAATGATGGAGAGAGTTTTGGTGGATTTTGGACCAAAATGGAAGGGTGTTTGGCTGCAACACACACAAGGCCTTTTCGGTCCCTCGGTTAACCGTTACAGCATCAAACGAAGTCCAAATGGTACGAAACTTGACAGGCGGTCTACCGGTAGTAAACCAAGGCCACTTGGCAAGTCTCAGTCCAATCCGGAAATGTTTAACCCCCACACACGAAAGAAAGGTAGAAAGGGACACCGGAGGATATAGGAGCGCCGGAATGCAAAACGGACAACGGGAAAAAGGCTCGGATGCATGAGACAAACATGTATGCAAATGAAATGCACACGATGACATGATATGAGATGCATGACACGCAAGCAATGACAACGCAACAACAGCGAATAACTGGACGACACCTGGCAAATCGGTCTCGGGGCGTCACACAGACACGCGCTAGCCACCTTATGCAACTAGTGCATGTCAGTCGGTGGAACCAGTCTCACGTAAGCGTACGTGTAAGGTCGGTCTGGGCCGCTTCATCCCACGATGCCGCCGAATCAAGATAAGACTAGTAACGGCAAGTAAATTGACAAAATCGACGCCCACAACAACTTGTGTTCTGCTCGTGCATAGAAACTACGCATAGACCTAGCTCATGATGCCACTGTTGGGGATCGTTGTAGAAACTAAAAAAATTCTACGCATCACCAAGATCAATCTATGGAGTAACTAGCAACGAGAGGGGAGTGCATCTTCATACCCTTGAAGATCGCGAGTCGGAAGCGTTGCAAGAACGCGGTTGGAGGAGTCGTACACGTAGCGATTCAGATCGCGGCCGAATCCGATCTAAGCACCGAACAACGGTGCCTCCGCATTGAACACACGTGCAGCCCGGTGACATCTCCCGTGCCTTGATCCAGCAAGGAGGAGGGAGAGGTTGAGGAAGAAGGCTCCAACAGCAGCATGACAGCGTGGTGGTGATGGAGTGGCAGTTCTCCGGCAGGGCTTCGCCAAGCTCACGCGGAGGAGGAGAGGTGTTGGGGAGGGGAGGGGCTGCGCCTTGGATGTGGTGCTGCAGCCCTCCCCTCGCCTCTCTATTTATAGGGGGAAGGGGGGCGGCCCCTCTAGATGAGATCTAGAGGGGGCGGCGGCCAAGGGGGAGGGACAAGGGGGGCAACACGAGGGTCACGTGAGTCTCTGCTGCTAGATCGCCGTGCGGCAATGGCGAAGGCCCCGCTGGCCACCGTGGCCGAATTGACCTACGTACGTGTGCCCCGATCGATCCGTAAATGCTCGTGCCGTGCACCTCACTGGTTCAAAGACGCTATTGTTTCTTTTGCAAATCGACGAGCCGATTAACAGGTGGTAAATCGCAATTTCTTCCCCTTTGTTGACGTATACAAAGCCAGGGTGCTCAACTAGAGAGCATCGGAACTAGTAATATGCATACGATACTTGCTGCTACGAAATTTGTACGATCACGAAAATCGTATGAGTTCGCATGGACGACTTGCTGGTACGAAAATTATACGATCACAGCATCATGTTTCAAAAAATATGCATAATATAGCAAACGTTCATACAGCATACCTCCTTTGGCCGAGAAAAAAAGATAGAGGGTGGAGAGGGGCCAGGATGAAACACCCCAGCTCGTGAAGAGAAGGCTACAGGTTGCGTGAGCTGGATTCACGACTGACGCGGGAGAGGGGGAATGGGTATCGGGCTATGCCATTACGGTGGTTGTGGGATTAGCAATTCCAATCCCATACCAGCCAGACTGCAGCACCCGTATACCAGCGAGGGGTGTGTGGAATGTGGAGCAATGTCTCTGGTGGGTCTTCTGGGATTCGGTCAGATTAGGTTTTTGGTGGATTCTATATTCAGCCGGCTTTCATTGTCTTTGGAGTTTCTTCAGGCCAGTTTTTCTTCTCCCGAGCAGCGATTTATTTCGCAGATCATGATTGTCGGCGTTGTTGGTCTGCATTGACGACTTCCCGACCACTACTTCTATAATCTCCTGGGTATAAAAAGGTTTGCCCCGCCGTGGTCGAGACTCAAAGGTGGCATCAAGCTGTTCTCATGGGGCATCATCGGTGGATGTAGAAGGAAGAAGACTTCAACACCACAAATATTTGAATGCATTTTTTTCCATATGGCTGTATTTGTAAAAACTTGTGATGCTTCATACATGGCAACGGTTCCCCTAACCCCCCCCCCTAAATATAGGTTTACGAGGTGTCCATATAATCTAGGGGAGGTTGATAGGGTAGCTGCTTTTGCTTTTCCCGTAAAACTCTTCCCCTAAATTGGAATTTGGCGTTGGTGTGACGGCGACAGTGGATCGCGGTGGTCGGCGGCAACGGGTAGGCGGGCGGTGCGACGGCGACAATCGTTGTCAGCAGAGATGGTCTACAGCGGCGCTGGTCAAGACAATGATCTTCATCATCCGCCCGCCCTCCACTACTAGGGAAAAGCCTAGCAGCAGCGCGGGTTTTGGGCCTATTAGCAGCGCGGGGGCCGGCGCTACAGCTAACGTATAGCAGTAGCGCGGGCGCACCCGCGCTACTACTACGTTCGTTAGTAGTAGCATGGGTAAAAACCCGCGCTACTACTAACCCGCAGAATTTTTTTCAAATTTTTTGCCCGAATTTTCAAATTTCTGAATTATTTTAACCTCTAATCTCTAATCACACTCATCGCTGCTCAATTTAATCTCTAATCACCCCTCATCATTCCAAATCATCTAACTTCCCGGACGGTCACCCATCCTCTTACTACTCCAGCCTGAGCACGCTTAACTTCCGGGTTCTATTCTCCCTCGATTCCAAGTCTGCACTTGTTGTTTTCCTGACAATAGTAAGATGTCAATCCTATTAACCCTCGGGAGTTTAGCTTGAGCATGAAGTCACACATTTCGCTGTTTGAGTTTAAAACTATTGTTCTAAACCACAATAATTATTTAGTAACACTAATATTTTCTTGAATAAGGAGTTTGACCACATTTTGACCAAAGTTTGACCACAGTTTGACCAGATTTGACCAAAATTCCAAAAAACTGAAATAATTATTTAGTAACACTAATATTCTTGAATAATTATTTAGTAACACTAATACGTCTTGAATAAGTAGTTTGACCACAGTTTGATCAGATTTGACCAAAATTAAAAAAACTGAAATTTGAGCATAACTTTTTTCCTTTTAGAATTTGAGGATTCTAAAAATTTGCAAACAAGTCATAGGCGATCTCCATCGTATGCGGATTTTCGTGCTGAACATTTTGATATATTATACGTTTTTTTCTGACATCGTATGCAAAAGTTATAGCCGTTTTACATTTTCCCTACACTTTTTGCAAAACATGTCCAAATTTAAGTTTTTAAATTTTCCTAACTAGTAGATGTAAGAACATAACTACATCTCGAAGGATTTTAATTTTTGAAACATTTTGATATATTATACGTTTTTTTCTAACATCGTATGCAAAAGTTATAGCCGTTTTACATTTTCTCTACACTTTTTGCAAAACATGTCCAAATTTAAGTTTTTAAATTTTCCTACCTAGTAGATGTAGTAATATAACTACATCTCGAAGGATTTTAATTTTTGAAGTTTTTGTTTCAAAATGGGACCTTTAGTAGTAGCGAGGGATTTTACCCCTCGCTACTACTATGGCATGTCCCGGAGGGGCACGGTTGAGACCTCTTAGTAGTAGCGAGGGGTAAAAACTTAGTAGTAGCACGGGTTTATAACCCTCACTACTACTATGGCATGGCCCAGGGGCACGGTAGAGACCGCTTAGTAGTAGCGAGGGGTAAAAACCAGCGATACTGCTATCAACTTAGTACTAGCGAGGGTTAAAAACCCGCGCTACTACTATGGCATGTCCCGGGGGGCACGGTAGAGACCGCTTAGTAGTAGCGAGGGTTAAAAACCAGCGCTACTGCTATCAACTTAGTAGTAGCGAGGTTTAAAAACCCGCGCTACTGCTACTTAGCAGCAGCGCCTGATTTTAAAGCGCGCTGCTGGTAAGATTCTGTGTATAGACTTTTCCCTAGTAGTGCTCCTCTGATGGCATGGGTGGTTGTCTATGGTGGGAAGATGCCCCACCCTTCCGCTAGCATCATTCCAGCCTAGTATGGAAGGCTTGCATGACTACTGGAAGGTCCTTCTCCAAAATGATAATTAAAAAACAACTTCATGTCCAAGATGAAAACTTTTGATTTGGCCTTCATCTGTTGGTCTCATCAACAATGAACTTGAAGGTTTGTCTCCTTGCCATTGTGTTGACCTTAATTAGGCTTGGCAGCCAAGATGAAAATCCTTGTCTTGGCCGTCTTCTGCCAGACATGGCAAGTTGGCATGGGGTGCTTATTCTTTCTTGAAGACGTTGTTGTAGAAGAAGTTAACTTAATTGTAGGTGTTTGTTCATATTTTTAATGGCTTAGCTGTGGTTGTCTTTCTTTGTACTCTATTTGATAACTAATAAGAATGGTTGTGTGCATCATGATGATGCAGAAGTCGGAGTTTAACCTCTTTGTCAAAACAAACAAAGAAGAAGAAAATCATGGAGTTGCCTCAGTCACCTCCTTTCTTAGCTTTCTGACATTCTACGCTTAGAATTATAAGCGTGAATGAGTAATCTTTTATTCACAAATAGACAATGTTATAGTTATTCGCAGCATCAAATATGTTCTTTCGCACACATAGAAAAAAAAATGTTCTTTCCCGTCATAGAGATGCAGCATTGGTGGATCATTATTATTGAAGTCAAGCGACCAGTATCAAATATGCTCTTTCGCGTCACTGGAACATTCTCAATGTTATAGATTTTTTATTTTGAGAAAAATTTTGTTCTATTCATATTCTATCATGACAGTACCACGAACATCAGAAATAATAAAAAATTATACCTACATCCGTAGACCACCTAGCAACGACTACAAGCACTAAAGCAAGCCGAATAAAAAAACAAAAAGATATGCTCTTTTATTCACAACTATTCTTTTTTTCTATCATGGTCGCTTGACTTCAATAATGTTGAGAAAAAGGGAGAGGCTAGGGGTAAGTCGATTGGAATTGAAATTATCATCAGTTGAATCATTTTCGGCCTTCGGATGTAGATGCAACGGGGTATAGCTTTCTTCCACCTCTGAACAGTTTTCCTGTTCATCTACCTCCAGCCCATGATTCTTCTTCTTCCACAACCACCGGCCGAACCGCCGGCGGCCGGCGGTGCTCCCGCGTTGCCTCACCACCTCGCCCTCCCCTCAACCTCCTCCCACCATCATGCTGCCGCCGCCCCTGGCCATTCCTCTAGCCTCGGCAGGGACCGGTTTTTTCTCGGGCGAACTTGCACCACCGTCGTGCTGCCGCCCCAACCCCCCACCCTAAGATAGATGATGGGGTAGCCTGCCAGCGAGCTTCTTCCTCCCCTCCGGCTGTTTCTCCCTTCTAGTGAGAATAATATTATAGTTGCATGCATTAGTGGATCTAGAAGCCCGGAGGTTTAACCTTTCCTTTTCAAACAACAAAACTCGACTCCATTTTGCAACAAATTCACTGTCCTTGGACGCCTTTGGATGATCTAAGACTGGTTGCAATGTGGACGACAGGAAAGAATGAAAAGGGAAAGAAAGCCATGCATGAATCTCAAGTATATATATCTTTCTTATTCCACTACTACTACTGCTGCTCAAGGACTCCACAGTTGGTTACTAGGATCTTGGTGTAGGGGCGGTTGAACCCTCGCTCTGCGACCACCGCTCTCTTGTCCCCGATCAGCTTCGCCACCCTGCAAAATCACATTCGTTCTCGATCGTAAAAAAGATGCAGTCTTCTTCTTGGACAGAAGAAGGCCGATGAATTTTGCTTGCGGCAAGAAAGAGCGAGAGCTAGCGTAGCACTGACTTGAAGTAGGCCGAGCCGGTGTTGTCCTTGACGGTGGCCACGGCGGCGATCCTGCCGACGACGTCCATGCCGGCGACGACGCGGCCCACCACCAGCGCCGACGCGTCCAGCTCGGGGGAGTCCCTGGTGGCGATCACGAACTCGGTGCCGTTGGGCACCACGCCCACCTGCTCCTCCTCGATCTTCAGCCGCCCGCCCCGCGCCACCAGCTTCGGCTTCGGCGGCGGCAGGCTCGGGTCCCGCACCACGATCGACACCGCCCCCGCCGCGTTCATCGCGCCGCCGCCAACGCACCCCGCGCGCGCGGCCTCCATCTCGGCGGCCAGCCGGTCGGTCACCGCGGGGATGACCGGGTAGGAGACCACGCCGGCGTGCTGCACGTAGCCCGGCACCACCTTCACGAACTCCTTGCGCCGGTACCCGACGCCCGTGGCGAGCGACAGGAACCGGGCCGCGCCGGCCGGCGCCGCGTCGCCGAACAGGCCCACCGTGATGCGGCCCGCCGGCTCGCCGCCGATGGACACGTCCAGGAACGCCTTGGCCGTGATCGGCAGCTCGTCGATGCAGGGTGCCGACGCTGCTGCTGCTGCCGCTTCCTGCGCCCGGGCGGACGGGGAGACGGCGCCGAGGAGTGCCGGCGAGGCCGCGATGGCGACCGCGACCGCGGCGGCACGGCGGCCGAGCTTCGGTGCTGTCGGTTGCTGGGGCGGGTGGTGGATCAGCTGAGGCGGCGGCGCCGGCGGCAGCGTGGGCTTGGAGGTGTTGAGGATCCGATGCGACATGGCTGCTGCTGCTGCGGGATGGAGTGGACGGCGCCCTTGCCGCGTCTGGATGAGGACCCAAATCCATTTCCTATCTCAAGTGTATGGTCTGCATTTGCATAGGCTGAATAAACCAGGCATGCAGATACTCCACTAGTATATGCATAGAAAAGGGGAACTTTAGATTATCTTAGCCATGTAAATAATATTGGTCTAAAGGGCAGTGCTAGGCGCCGGCGCGTCGCCCCAAATTTGGGCCGATCGGCCTTCAAGCGTGCGATTTAGCCATCTGGTAGCTGTTAGATCTGATCCTCATGTCCTCTCTCCATGTCGTCTTCTTTCTCACTCCGATCGTAGAAAAAAAAAAGGAAAGACCCACACGCCCACCACGCGCATGGCGCCGTCTCCCGGCTTGCCGCTTCCAACCCTCAAGAGGTGGCGTTTGCCCCGCCGTTTGTGGACATGCCCGGCGAGGACCGACGAGGTCCCCGTCCCTACCACCGGGATTGGAGCACGACTGAATCCCACACCGCGGTCACCATGGATGCATCTCTGGCGCCTGTTGGCTCCAGCGCGCGGTCACCATGGTTGCAACATCTCTCGTGTCGTTGTCCCACAGTCGCCGCCATCATCGACTAGCACATTCGTGTTCTGATCAAAAAACGATCGAAGGAAAAACAACTCTGGTGGCCAGTTGAAGAAAAAAAAGTCAGTTCCAACCAAAAAAAACACTAGTTCCGGCAAAAAAAAAAACCACACAACAACAATCTCCAAAATAGTTTCAATGTAGCAAAACGATCTAGCTGGTTCTAGCAAAATTTAGGGCTGCTTCTAGCAAAAAAACGTCGCCGACAATGGATGTAGCAATTACCGTCACGTTCGACTGTAACATCGCCGCAGATGGATGTAGCAATTACCGTCACCGGTCATAGCAACAATCTGACATGGTTGCAGCAAAAAAGTCGTTGCCGCCACATCGCTTGACTCGCTACGGATGCATGTAGCAAATTGCCGTCGCCATAGTAGCAAAAGGCTAACACGGTTGCAGCAAAAAAATTCAACAACCAAACTCGTTGTCGGTTGAAGCAAAGAAAACCGGCCGTAGCATCCTCGTCAACTGATTGTAGCATCTCTCGCTAAGGGTTGTAGCATCTCGCTGCCGGGGGGTTGAAGGTGATGTTGGCACATCCATGGCGACTGCTGCATCACCATGGGTGGAGAGGTTATCAAGGGGGTGCGTGGGAGACGACGGCCAGCTCACCGGAGGAGAAAACAGGCAGGAAATAGGATCTCCCCCGTGCTAACAGAAAGGTGATCTCGATCGGTCGGAGACTCTAGGACGGCTGGCGGACGAGATCTGGCAAGGTGGCCCATAGGATTCGAGGAACTGTGCAAATCCGGCCGGAGGTGCTCGGCGAGGTGGTGGTCGAAGGCCTCGGACGCCATGAATGGGGATTCGATGCTTTTCTCAAAAAACAATGAGGGGAAAGGGATAGCGTGGGATATAATGGCAACACGTCACGGGATCGGAGCGCGTCCTTGTGACCAGCCGAAGCTTCGGCCGTCACGCCATTTTCAAATGTTTTCCTTGCTCTAATGGTTGAAGAATCAAACTGAATCTTTAACATTATTTATTGGATCCATTCATAAATAAAAAACAATTATTTAAAAAGGTAATTTCTGAGCAATCTCTCAGCTAAAAGATAGAAGAGTTCTTTAAAAAAGTTTTTTTTCATCTTTAAGCAATGTTGATGTCAATGAAGAAGGCCAAGAAACTAATCCCAAGCAGGAGTTACTAGAATTTGATTCTTATTTGAGGTAATCATGTCACTTTCATTTTGCTATCTTTTTAGTCTTACTATCCTAATATGACATTTCCCAACAATTATTATTAGACATCTAAAACTGAGAATGTATGACTAAAAGTTTGCTTTTAATATTTTGTAAATGAAGTTAGACAAATACAGGTTTATGTAGTGTTCAAACACAAATATATACATATTTTTCATAGCCTCATAGGTATAGCTAAGCTTTATTGATCATAGTCCACATGAAGTGGTATAAAAAATGATCATGGGGATGGATGAACCATAGATGTCACCCCTGATCAAGAGTGTTTGAAAACTTAGCTAACCTATCTGCATCAATGTTTGATGTCCGACCTTCAAAAGTAAACTTACAATTAATTAAATTAGCTCACTGCTTAATCTCGCTAATGATACAACCATAAGTGCTACTAGTCCCTCTTTCAATGTCGTTCACCACCTGCTTTGAATCGGAGGCAATTATAACATTTTGAATCATCAAGTCTTCTTCCAGAGCCAAAGCTTCTTTGCATGTCATCGCCTCGAGTGTGGCTACATTGATGATTCCCCGAACAACCAAAGAGGAGCTGCCTAAATATCGTCCATCATCATCTAGGCGCACTGGGGATGCCGCTCCTCTCAACTTGGACTTTGCCACGCTTCCATCGGCATGGATTTTTGTGTAACCCTAGGCCTGGCCGTTGTTCTTCTGATCTCAGCCGGTGCCCTTGTCTCCTTCTCTGTTGTTATCTCCGGTTATGGTATGAATCTTTTAATGAACTCGTGAGTGGTCAAAGGACTTTGAAAAACCTCTTCGTGTATCACTTTCCTTCGCGCCCACTATATGGCCCATAAGGTGACAGACAACTTAACAAATGCCTCATGTGATTTTTTCCGACAAAGGGTGAATTTTATTGGCTCAAAAGAAGCATCAAGAGGATACAATATAATGAGAATACACCCGGCCTCTGCATAATTAAGATGCACACAACCAACCCAACACACACTAAAACACACCAACGACTAGCAAAGTCATAAGACCAAAAGCTATGCATAGGTGAGAAAAGGAAAAAAGAAATAAAAAAGGCCCAAAGCGATCAGATCAGCGAACGACAAACTAGAACTGCGACCATATCCGCACCAACCATTGACACCACATTGACGACGAGGATCTTCAACAACAACGCCTTCAAGAAGGAAGCGACACTCAAGCGCCGCCGTCGCCGGATTCAAAGGCTAGAATCAAAGTTTTCACCCTGAAGAAACAGTCCGAACGTATCCGAACAATGCCTCCAACAAGGTCACGATGTAAAAAAACATCGCCATTGCCAAGGATGACCACTCGTGTCTGACCTAGGCTTTCGCCCCAGAGCTCGAGACCGGGTGCTCGCAGCACCACCATCAAAGTCACACATGTGTTGTCGCCACCGCTTTTCCACAATCCAAGCAGCTACAATTTAACCGCCGCCACTCCAACAACATTCCTCTGCGTCAAGTCATCGTCCATAATTTGTAACTCACCACTGAAAGTCATTCACCGGATCAAGAGATAAAAACTCCCGAATTCACTTCGATGACCCCCGATGCCGTGGATCCATAGAAAATTGTTGTAGAACGATCTACAGTCACCACCATCTGGCCAATCAAATCTAGACCACCACCACCAACAGAGGATCACAACGGCGGCCTGCATCGCACATGCCTGAAGGCCAGCTCATCGCCGCAGCCTCACATGTCCAGAGACCGCAGTGGCCGGAGCAATGACAGCAAACACTGCAGGGCGCCCAAGGGAACCTCCCCGCGCCACACCCGGACAGGATCTTTGGGGGATGGAGGAGCGCGCCACAGCCGAAGGGTCACGCAAAAGGGGAAAGGTCAGGACGATCGCAGCCAGCCCCGCGACGGCCACCGCCGGCAGCAAGGACGCCGGAGCAGCAGACCGAATCTTCACGGGAAGGGCGGAAGTGTGCAACCAGAGGTGACGCAGACCCAACCCAACAGCCACCAGGCGCTGGGGCGCCCGGATCTGGCACTTGATTCATTTGTCTCACATACATGCTCCGCCAACTCTCCATCAACAAGTGCCCACGCGCACCTCGTCATGTTGCACTCGAGCAACGAGTGTCTCCAGAGTCAACCACGCCACAAAGAGCACAAGTACTAGTGATGGACATTTTCCTATGAGCCCGTACATTCTCGGTTGGTAAAGAGTGCCTTGCTAGTCTTCATAGAAATATACGTATTTTATCTTGTACGGGTGTTTTCCACAATAGTTTCCACAAATATATACATATCTTCTCTACTCCTAATGGAGCAGTTGGTAGTCTCCGTCGATTTATTTTTATCTCACCATTTTCGTCCGGGTTTTCTTTGCTCGGTTTTTTCGTCCTCCTCCCACCCCTGTATCGTTTTTTTCGTCTTCCCCCGCACCTAACAAAAAACAACCCACGAGGCTGCCCTTGATCAGTTTCCTGAGATCTCTGCCCCAGCCCCCAGGATGAGCCGCCCCAAGATCCGAGACGAGCCGCCGCCGCTAGCCAGGCTCCCCACCGATGGAAGTTCTGGGTCGCCGCTCCCCGGGGCCAGTCCCCCTCGCTGCTCCAGATCGCGCCTCGGCTTATGATCCCTTGGGGATCCCGCCGGTGCCGGCTGGTGACCGAGCGGCAGGGCACATAACGGGTTCTGGTTGAGAGATTGGTCGGGCTGGCAGGGGAACTGAGCTGCCGTCGATGGATTCTTTTCGTAGCATGGCTGCATCCGCATCTCTCTCACTCTGTGTGTGTGTGCGCGCGCGAGCAGTTCACTTCACACCAGTAATTTCTAAACTAAAGCAGTCGATCTCTCGTTGCCGATTGCCGACCCATCGCCCCAATGGCCGCCGCATCAGTTCCATACCGCTACAGCACTGCCAGCAACCGTCGTTCTATTGTCTTGGATTCGATTGTGGCTTGGGCTGGAAACGTACGGTGTTGTCTGATGCGTGATCTGAGTGGGTTTGATCGGCTGATGCCAGGTATGAGAAGCTCCTGATCCTGATCGCTCCATGTGTGCATGCACGTAATGGGTATGGTCATGTTGCTTTGTGTGTAGAGGCAACCTCTTTTTAGGTAAACAAAATGAGGGGTGATGATGATGGTAAAGACAGTCGTGCTGTATGGGTACTAAATAGACAATCCTCATCACACTATCTTTCTCAAACACTAAAAAGCTGCATTACATTTACCTCTAATCTTTGTCTATACTCACTGATAGGATTAGAAGTCTGCCCTTATTATCATTGACATGAAAATGTTGTTTGTTTTACATTGAGCAACCAACTTATGTCCTTTACTGTGTAATTTCAGGAAGTACATTGTGGTGGCAACAAATCTGATACTCAAGACTTTGTTTTCTATAGATGGTGATCCAAAATACATATAAACATGGGTAGAGATGGGAACTATCAAAGTGATGGGAACCATATGGGACGGACAACGCCATCATCTTATACTGCTAACATGTAATACTTCATATATGTACAACATAACGATGCATCTTACATATCTGAAACCATAATGTAATTAACTATTGAATTTGCCCTACAACAGGATTGACTGATCTAGCAGATACTTATGAGCTTGTGAAGCTCGGTTGTTCAGATTATCATGGACGAGATGTCATTGAAGAGCCTGAAATAGTAAGTGTTGATCTTCTGGTCTTGGCATATAGCAAGTGGTTAGCTCCATAAACGAGTTTTGTAGTATGTGCCTTTCTTCTCCATAACTGGAAGAAGCATATGATTCAGAAGGCAAGGTCCTCTACATGGAATTTGTACTAACTTGATGGGTAACTTTATTTTAATGTTATGATGGCTGTTATTTTCTCTATTTGTTTATTTATTTTCCTTGGTACCTATCTGCTGTTACAAGCTTCATTCTGAATTTTGATGTAAATCTCATGTTCCCAGGTCCACCATGAAATCAATGCACTACAAATAGGTGTTTGTGTAAATAAATTAGACATGTGGCCAAATTCTTCTAAAGATGACAGTGATATTCTCCATTGAAGTGCTGAATATGACTTCCGCTGACAGTACTCATATTTATGCCTCCGTTACTAAAATCTTCGAAGTGTGGATCCGATATGATTCTCTTCATATGAAATACTACTATTTTGGGGAAGGCATCTAGCTGAGTTTTAATAAAACTCTTCATGTTTGTGTGATGAGATTGTCTTCAGCAAACAATATTTCTAACGGTGGTAGAACGACAACTGATAAGGACTGCCAACATTAGAGCTACCCTTTGGCCCCATGTTTCAGTATGCAGTCAAGAAGGCAACAAAGGTAATGACAGGGGCATCACGTAGTTTCGGGTAGTGCATGGTTCTACTAATTAGTTTTTTTTTCATACAATGGCTCAGCAGTGTTGGTTAATAAATATATGTACATCCATGGAACAACTGATTAATTTGGTCTGAACTGACAACATCATTAAATTTATAGAAATTCCAATAAAAATAAAGAAGGAGAACAAATGAGCTTCGTATGAATGATGCATGAAAAAAATCTCATATTTACATGCCTGAGTACAGTATGTCCTATACCCAATATTTATATAGTTCAAAGTTAAGTGAGTAAATATGACATTTGACGCCAAAATGTTTTGAAATCCCAAGTTCAATCTATTATTTTTATTACAAAGCGATGATTAAATTTAGACATATAGAATAGATTCAAGGCATTTATGCAACGTGTTTTCGGTGAAAAGTCCACCTGATTAGTTTCGGGTAGTGCATGGTTCTACTAATTAGTTTTTTTTCATACAATGGCTCATCAGTGTTGGTTAATAAATATATGTACATCCATGGAACAACTGATTAATTTGGTCTGAACTGACAACATCATTAAATTTAGAAATTCCAATAAAAATAAAGAAGGAGAACAAATGAGCTTCGTATGAATGATGCATGAAAAAAAATCTCATATTTACATGCCTGAGTACAGTATGTCCTATACCCAATATTTATATAGTTCAAAGTTAAGTGAGTAAATATGACATTTGACGCCAAAATGTTTTGAAATCCCAAGTTCAATCTATTATTTTTATTACAAAGCGATGATTAAATTTAGACATATAGAATAGATTCAAGGCATTTATGCAACGTGTTTTCGGTGAAAAGTCCACCTGATTAGTTTCGGGTAGTGCATGGTTCTACTAATTAGTTTTTTTTCATACAATGGCTCATCAGTGTTGGTTAATAAATATATGTACATCCATGGAACAACTGATTAATTTGGTCTGAACTGACAACATCATTAAATTTAGAAATTCCAATAAAAATAAAGAAGGAGAACAAATGAGCTTCGTATGAATGATGCATGAAAAAAAATCTCATATTTACATGCCTGAGTACAGTATGTCCTATACCCAATATTTATATAGTTCAAAGTTAAGTGAGTAAATATGACATTTGACGCCAAAATGTTTTGAAATCCCAAGTGCAATCTATTATTTTTATTACAAAGCGATGATTAAATTTAGACATATAGAATAGATTCAAGGCATTTATGCAACGTTTTCGGTGAAAAGTCCACCTGATTAGTTGCATCGTTCCCTATACTGACCCCCCTCCCCCCCTAACAAAAAAAGAAAGGGAAGCACTTCTTCATCAATGAATTAAAAATATGTGAAAGTTGTAAATGTGTTTTTTGTTGATAATGTTCAGTGTAAACACCTCTTTTTTTCTTGATTGCCAGATTTTTGCACTTTTCCCATGGTATAATTAGAAACAAAATCCTTTTTGTTAGCTTCTGATCATGATTGGGAGTATCTTCATCACTATCAGGGCACCCATCTCGACCACGCCCCTCTCCCCACCTCTCTCCACCCATGAGAGGTCCTACGTACTGAGGTGACATCAGCAGCGACCAGCCGACCATGGACGGTGGCAGCGCGCATCCGAGCGTCTCAAGGTCGGTGCCATCAACTACTTACTCATGTAGTATTCTGCATTATTGTTAGAAATAAGGAGATAAATATGAATGGATCAGTATTCTGCATGGACACCAGTATTCTGCATTAATGGAGGATGAAGTGTGCCCGTACTATCTCCTGGTGTTTATAGCGATGTGTGCCCGTACTATGTCCTTGACCAGCTCCTCTGGCTCTCCCTGTGCGGTAGCGGCTCAATCTTCACGATGTGGTCGAGGAGGAAGGGCTGGGGCGGCTGTGTCTGGTGTGCTCTCTCTAATCATCGACCTCGCTGTTAGTACCTCATCCTTGATGCTGTGAGTGGCCTCTAATTTTGCCTTTTGAGTGTTCAATGCAAACTGTAAACGAAGATATGGTTGGTTGGCTAATCAGCTTAGTTGTTGATTTGCTCGAGGGATAGCATATGAAGTGAGTAAACAGAAAGAAACTGAGCTTGCGGATGAGGACATCGATCGCCAGTAGGAACTTCAAGTGTTCTATTTCAGTCAAAGCAGGGGAATGTGTACAAGGGAAAGGTCAGCACTTGCAGTGTCATTTTCATGATACATCGATCACGTTTCTACATTTGAAGGTATAACACTGATGCTTGTTTCTACTCCCTACGTTCCTAAATATAAGCCTTTTTAGAGATTCTAATACGGACTACATACGGAGCAAAATTAATGAATCTACAGTCTAAAATACACTTCCTTTATTTTCTTTCTAAACTCACTCGAACCCATTATGAATTAAAACGGGTTCGCGTGAGTTTCAAAATGGGTTCGAGTGAGTAGGCTTCAAGTGTACTCCCTGTGCCTGGTCGATTAAAATCTGTACATTTATTTTGTTTCTAAATTCACTCGAATCCTACTCTCTAATCCATATGTAGTCCGTATTAAAATGTGTAAAAAGGCTTATATTTAGGAATAGAGGGAGTACATTTGAATATTTCTTCTTGTGGTGATGTTAACCGTATTATATTTTCCCATCTTGGGTGAAACTTGCTTGCAGAAGCACAAAGGACGAATTATCAGTTTGTTAACCCCTTCCTTCACCATTTAGCATTTGCATTTGCTTGCTCAAAGTGTTACCGTAATACACTACATGGTGCTTGCGCTCTCCCCTTTCTCTCTATACATATTTCTCCACTAATTAGTCACTACCTAATCAATACATACTGAATGATCTGTATATGCTACCTAGAACACAACCTATTTTCATGAATGGGGGAGAATAGAGATGCATAGTTAAAAGATTTTTTGCAAGTTCATGTGACATTATATTCCAATTTTTTACTCATTATATTCCAAAATTTCTTTTGGCAGCGAATAGGCTAGGGGAAAGAGCAACATGGCCAAGCAAGTCTTACAGTAAATAAGCATGAGAACAAACTAAGCACAAACTGAGTTTTTGCTTCTTTTTTTATGCACGTTTAATGTTGTGTGGACTTAGTATACACTATTTTTTTTCTCTTCTTCCATTCGTGTAGCTACAGGAGCACAAACTAAGTTTCCTCACCTACTCTCCCTCTCATGCGCGCACTTGTCGCCCACTACACATGTGCCTTCGTTGTCACCCTCAACTCTCTTCAGTATAAGGCCGCAATTGGATTGACGGATTGCTTTTCCGGCTGTAAATATCTACACTTGTATTTTACAAGGCTCTAACAAAATACTGACGCAACCCTGTATTTTCTTTCCGGTTGTAAGATGTGTTTGGTTCTCGGGTTGTAATCCGGTTGTAACATCATGAGCTCATGCTGAGTTTGGAAACACCCGGCGGAGTGTGAGGTGCGCCGGGTCATCAACATCGGGGATGGTGATGGGGCTCAGAGTGATTGTTGGGGGTTGTGGTAGCTTGGGCAGGGTGGCGGTGCCGGACGATTAGGCAGGTGTAGGTGTGAAGACAATTTGGGGATCCGATTAGGAGCTCTCTCTCTCTCTCTCTCTCTCTCTCTCTCTCTCTCCTCGATCCGACTGTGTATTTCTCAAGTTTTGTGCTAATACGGAAAAAGGAAATATATTTATCATATTAGTATACCAATAATTTGTGCTAGAATCTAGATTTCTTAGGGAAGAGCTTCATTTTTACTGTATAAGAGTCTATGCAAGTATCTTTCCATTGCAGGTGTCTTAACGCCACTACTAAAGTAGCATTTTATTGAAGTAAATTGTAGAGTATATCACAGTGATGAGGTTTTGGGATCCCAATATTAAATCTGTTTGTATGTACATGCCACTTTTATGCGTACAACAAGCTGAATATAATGTTTTTTATTAATGTTCTATAATTTAAATTTATTTCCATTTTTCCCCCGGATACAATTTTACAATGATCTCCTAGGAGAAGTTAAATTAGCCAAACAAATAATGTTTATTTTTAGGAAACATAATTAGTAAGATGATTTGATTCCATATTGGGATTAATTTATCTACAATGTGCTTGGGAGGAAGATGAGAAGATGTTGATGGTGGCGGTGTAGTTGATGGCGACGGCGGCCATGGAGAGGCAATCAAGAGCATCAACAACCTCTTGGCGCATCTCGACAACAACATGAACCCTCTTGCGAGATAGCTGCTGGAGCATCGGGGCCGGGGTTTCTTCGAGGATCATAAGGACGACATCAACGGGGAATAAAAGACGGTTACCACCACGGGATAAGATGACCATGACAAACCCATGTGATGTGCATGCGGATCCTAAGGTATATGTTAGATATGATAAATGTTGAAGCACTAGAATATGTATGCCCCTGTTCCAATGCAAATGATTACCACATTTGTTTTCATCTTCCAAAACCTGTTTGTTTTTGCTACGCCTTATTTGACCAGACAATGGCAATATGTTCAGCTCAAGAAAATCATAAGAAGCATTTATTTGAATGGCCTCAATAGTCCAAAATCAAAATAGTTGATAAACACACACCTACATATGAGCGTTATCAATCCATAAAAATAACAAATGGCAAGCATAGTATGAGCTTGCTTGTAATGTCACTATGAAACTGTATGGATGACATAGAGTGATGATGTCAAAGCTAAAGCAAGGAGTAGACCCAGATAAAAGAGGGTGAAGGAAGAGCAAATTCTGTCTTGTTGGTCGGGTGTGAGAAATAAGATGTGTGTGTCGAGAAAATTTAGAACCAATGGAAGAAGAGATAAAGCTGCTGTATAAATACAACCAATCAACATTGTTTTGTTATCCTCTGGCCATATTTTTTATACATGTGAAGTTTGACATGCATTATATTTATATACGCAACCACTAAAAATTTTTAAAAGCCCGTGGCAACGCACGGGCATTCTACTAATAGTATTAGAGGCCCATGTCATCGAGTTCGCCCAGGAGCCGCTTTGCACATCGGTCGATCGGCTTGGGCTATTCACACCGCCTTGGCGGCCCGCAGACATTCCTTGTAGAACGGCATCCGTGGGCCACCGTCGGGGCGGTGGGCATCGTCGGGCCGCTCGTCCTTGACCATTGAGGGCTGCCTTGTCGAGGGATTTGATGGCCGCTACGCTGCTGTTGTGGGAAATCCCTATTCGCCGCTCGCTGCGGCAAACTGTCGCGCTACCGCACAGGGGGCAGCGATGCGAGCGACGAACATGGGCCGGCCCACTTCGAGTTTTACAAAGGTGCGGCCAACCGGTTTTAGGAACCTTCTAGAAGGTTCCCTAAACCGGGTTTTTTCTGTGTTCTTTTCTTTTTGGTTTTTTGGCTTTATATTGTGTTTTATTTTTCATTTTCTCTTTTCCTTCTTTTTCGTTTTTCCATTTTCCTTTTTCTGTTTTTTTATTTTTTTCCTTTTCTTTCTTTTGTTCTTTTTTCTTTTTCTTTCCTTTTATTTTATTTTCTTTGTTTCGTTTTTTATTTTCTTTCAATTTTATACCATTTTCACTTTTCTTTTCCAACATATATCCAGAATTTTTTAAAAAGTTCACATTTTTAAAATTTTGTTTGCTTTTTTCTAAAATGTTCCAATTTTCAAATTTTGTTCAGAAAATCCAAAAAGTAGAATTTTAATATATTTTTTTCAATTTACAAAAATGCTCCAAAATTTATAAAAAGTGTAGAATTTCAAATTTTAAAAATATTTGCATTTTAATTTTCGTTCACACATTCAGAAAATGTTTGCGAGTTTCAAAAGATGTTCCCACTTCAAAATTTGTTCGCAAATTCAAATAGTGTTCTCTTCATGTTTTCAAAATTTTGTTCGCAAAATAACAAATTGTTTCGAGGATCTCAAAAAATGTTCTCCTTTGAATTTTCGTGCACAAATTTGAAAAATGTTTGGCAATTTCACTTTTGAACTATGTTCACGAACAAAAATAGCCATGTTTTCATGAATTCAGAAACATTTTAGGTAATATCAAAAAAATGTTCGCATTTTGATAAATTTGTAATTGATTTCAAAAAAATCTCTTTGTTAATTTTTGTTCTTGTTTTGTCAAAAAATGTTCGCATTTTCAAAATTTTGTTCGTCGTTTTAAAAATGTTCTCCCTTTGAAATTTGTTCCTTTTTTCAAAAAATGCTTGGGTTGCACAAAACGTTCGACTTTTTATAAATTTGTTAAGAAGTTAGGAAAATTTTATTTTTAAGTTTTTTTTACTTCTTCCGAAAAGAAAATCATGTCTGTGGCTAGCGACACGGGGCTGCCATTTTAAATTTGTTTATATACACAGGGCTGCCATTTTAGACACCTAATCAAAGTAATGATAGTGGAGTTGTGTTACTAGTTTGCCGATGTCGTTTACTTCTTTTAGTGTCGCGTTGCCAATTTGATAGTAGAACCTACCTGTCGCAGTGGCTACCAACATGCACATCCCACTTCGCGGTCGCGTGTTGAATCCCACTGCCCGCGCCCACCTTTTCTTGTTTTTTCATTGTGACGATGTAATAAAGCTTTGCGAGGTTGCCTTAAAAAAAACATTTTCTTGTTTTTTTCACGTCGCTAACGCCTGCCACCCCGTGCACTGGAAATGGGCCGGCCCAGGTGAGTCGCCCTGTGCGAAACGCCACCTCTTTGCCGCAACGAGCGGCGCATAGGAGGTCCCGCTGTTGTGTGCGAAATCACACACCGACGGCGACGCTCTTCGTCGTTGCAGCAAGTTAAGCATCGTAGTTTCAATTCAGAAGCTCATATTCTAGCTTAAGTCAGTATCATCTTTGGGTACTGACACTAATTCTTGTATCATGGGACGGAAGGAGTATTAATGAATACGCCTTTTATCCAAACAACAATATATTAATGAATAAAGACACCCCTTTACCCCTAAAAACACTAATCTAATTCACTTGCCCATGCGGGGTTTAGAAATTCATCTGGCTGCCATGAATGTTTAGAGTCCGAGATTGGACCGTTCAGAGGTTCGGATGCCACCTGAGAGGAGCTTCTAGTCTAGGATTCACGTTTGTAATGGCTTCAAAATAGAATAATTCATAATTGCATCAATGACCAAAACAATGTTGATAGACGACGGACTACCCATTTATTTATTTATTTATTTCGAAACGGAAACTAGCCATTTATTGATAGAAACATACACATATGAGCCGAGACTGCCTCCTTATCCATAAATCCATCACTTATGGATAAGGAGGCCGATGAGTTCAGCAGCGACGCCACATCGCTCCTTCATATGGCGATCTACTTCGGCATGGAAATCCTTTTTGATCCGCTTCAGCGTGTTATCGCACACATAACCGGCGGCCTTAGCACCCATCACGATCTTTGACGCGTCGGCATAGTCCCCACGATCAAAGCTTCGTTTCGCTTTGTACCTGAGGTGATCTTCGGCATCTGAATAGGCCCGGAGGCAGAAGGATAGCGCGTCTCCCACGGGTGTACCCTGGTTGAATTTGGCCCCGACTCTGATGTTATTGGCCTGAAAGGTAGTGAAAGAGGTGGCTATCCGTAGTGCGATGCTGGCGAGGTCGTGCACGGTGGATGCCTTGACGCTATCTTGGTTGAGTCGTAGCACTTGCTTACACAATGCGGCGTTCTTGGTCTTCTTGCATGTGCGGGAGATGAAGACCGCGTTAGCATGGCCTGCGGGGAGGCCACATGACAGGATGACAAGAATGACGAGAATCGTGGCTGTGGATGTGGTGGCAGTGCACGCCATTGTGTTGGTGCGTACAAGGCGACTCTTTTTTCTATATATATAGGGCGTTGCGCATGAGAAAATCTTTATGATATTTTCCGCCTTAATGATGGTGTATTTATTATTTTTGCAACATGAAATTAATAGCAAATCAAATAAACAATACTTAGTGAGTCAAGGCGGAGATAGATTTAGTTATTAAATGTACAATATATTAAAATGATAAAGTATATTAAATGTACAATATTTTCTTTATGAGTTGTACCAGCGAATCAAATAGATTTAGTTATTAAATGTATACAATATATAAAATTAATAAATAGATGTAACCATTGCTTTTGGTGAGTTCAGGATTGGCAAATTAATATATTTTCTTTATCAGAAGAGGAAAGGTAAACCTTGATACAAAGATGTACCAAGTCCAGTAATTAATGTACTACCAAAAAAATTATGATAAATGTATCAACACTAATTATGGTAAGTCAAATAGTAATAAAAGGTTATCAGTGAGGTAGGCAATCATAACTCGTCTTGAGGGTAGCAAGCGATAAGGAAAACAATGTTGTTTGGAACGAAATATGTATATGGCAACTGTGTGGCAGATTGCAAATCTGCCACACGATCTCATTAATTTTGGTTTTGAATCTAGCAGACACGATCCCGCTTCCCCTGGCAGCCCCCTGTTATCTCTCTCCCTCACCCGCTCTAGCCGCGCAGTCAGGAAGGCTTCGTGCGCCCGCGCGATGCGTTCGGCACTGGCCGCGCCGGCAGGCGTCCGTCGCCGGCGTCCTTGCCCGCGTCAGCCCCTTCTCCTTCCCTTCCTCTCCATCTCCTCCCTGCTCTCTCTGCACCTGCACCGGCCGCGCCGGCAGGCGTTCGTCGCTGGCGTCCTTGCCCACGTCAGCCCCTTCTCCTTCTCTTCCTCTCCATCTCCTCCCTCCTCTCTCTGCACCTGCACCGGCCGCGCCGGCAGGCGTCCGTCGCCGACGTCCTTGCCCACGTTAGCCCCTTCTCCTTCCCTTCCTCTCCATCTCCTCCCTCCTCTCTCTGCACCTGAGTTCGCGCGGATGCAGCTCTGCCTCCCAGCCTCCCTCTAGTACTCCTTCCAACGCCCAACCGTAATCGCGTCGCTCCGGCGAGCCAGCCGCCGCCGACGATCTGAGTTGAGCTCCGCCGTGCTCCACCCCGCCTGTTCTTGCTCTCGATGATGCAGACATAAATTGGGGATGGTGACCATTACCCCTTCCCTAGTGTTTGCGAGGGACTGCAGCAGCCGGTGGTTTGCATCGCCGCACACCCACGCTTGCTTGGTATGCTTAGACTATAGGATTCTCGCAAAGTCCGACGGAGAATTCTCCATGTCCCAAGGGAGAATCATGTTCTCATGCTCCCCCACAGAAGCGCCTGTCCATCTAGAAGGTAAGTTGAGTTCAGTTATCAGTGTGTGTCAGCGATTTGTTTGTGTAAAGATTTTTCTTGTTTGACCACATCATCATCATTGGATCGGAGCTTCATCTTACTAGTTTGCTACAACATTATAGCCATGCATGGCTAGCTTCTAGTCCGGTCCGTTGAATGCTTGACTGCCAAATGTTATTTGGATAACTGAAGGTATAGAAAGGGCTTTTATGAGCGATGATAAGGCCTTTACATGTGTCAAAGAGAAATAATAATCAAGAATGCAAGAGAAGAAATCGCAGCGGCAACATCCACTGAAGAATGTAAATACATTTTACTTCAGTGTATTGGTGCGAGCCTCTTTGATCTGCTGAAGGTTTTTTCCCTAGGTGTTTTTGCAGAAAATTAGATTTCTCTTGAGATTCCTCCCTGCATTATTTTGATTTTTTTTCAAAACTATGATGATTTTTATAGCAAATTCGAAGTCTATATGTCTTCATGCAAGAAAATCAAAACTAGCACCCCGTCGGCCTCTAGTTGGCCGAAGAGGGGCTCTTCGGCCTGCGCTTGACCGAAGTGGGCTCTTCAGCCTCCCGTTGGCCGAAGAGTACCCAAACTGGGACGAAAATGACTCTTTGGTCTGCCGTAGGCCGAAGAGTACTCTTTGGTCAACCATAGGCCGAAGAGTACTCTTTGGGGCCCAAGGCCCATGCAGCTTCGGCCTCCCATTAACGTGAAAAGTTGGAGCCCAAGGACTCTTCGGCCTACGGTTGACCAAAGAGTGCTCTTCGGCCTACGACAGACCAAATAGTCCTTTTCGGCCCAGTTGGGGCACTCTTCGGCCAACGGGAGGCTGAAGAGCCCAATTCGGTCAACCATAGGCTGAAGAGCCCCTCTTCGGCCAACTGGAGGCCAACGGGGTGCTAGTTTTGATTTTGGTGCGTGAGGACGAATAGATTCCGAATTTGCTATAAAAATCATCACAATTTTGAAAAAAAATCCATTATTTTTCTCTATCTTGGAGTTGAGTTTCCCTGTTAGGTCCCCACAAAAAAGGAGTTTGCCTGTAGGAGACAGAGATCATCAGTTGTTGATCTGGGGTGGTGGTGTGTTGTCTCTTTTATCTTGTCATCTATAGAAAATGTTCCTAGGTATCCTGATTTATACTGGTTTTGCAAGATTTAACATGTCTGTTTCAGAGTTTATGTCTCTCGTATGTTTGAGATGCATCTCATGTTTGCCTCAACAATCTTGTCTGCAACTTTGTAGATTGTAAGATAATCGGCCAGAACCGTAGGTAACACCAGCGTCAACAACATGGTAAATTACTTACCGCAGGTGCGTTAACTTAGGCAGACTGGACCAAATAACTTTATGGACCTAGTAATAAAAATATTTCTTAAAGTTGTTGAAACATACCTGGTAACTTTTATTGGTATATCATGATAATTTACGTACTACAGACCTGATAACTTACTTGCAACACCATGTAAATTTTACTACAGCTTTCTAAATAAAAACACCCCGATAACTTTTATGTAAACAGTATGATAATTTATGTAGTACATTTCTGATAAATTATACAAACACCATGACAACTTTGACCCGTGGGATTTGTTTATTGAAAACATACCATCGGTAAGTTTTGTGTAAATATCATGATAATTTATGAATTGCTTATCTGATAATTGACGTACAAACAAAGGTGGTAACTACTAACCGGGGAAAAGACGTTGAAACATACCCTCGGTAACTTATGTGTAAATAGCATGCTAATATACACACAAGTGAGTTGATAACTCACGTATAAATACCACGGTAACTTTTGACCCCTGAAAAAAGTTGTTGGAAATATAACCTTGGTAAGTTGTGTGAAAATGGCAAAGTAATTTACAAACTGCATATTCGATAACTTACATACAAACAATGCGATAACTTTGATGAGCTAAAAAATTTTGTTGAAAAGCATACCCCCGATAACTTATGTGAAAATAACACGGTAATATATGAACCGCATACCCGATGACTTACGTACAAACACCGCGGTAACTTGGGGGGGGGGGGGGGTTTGTGTAACTTATGTGAAAATAATACAGCAAGAAACAAACTGCATACCCGGCAATTTGCATACAAACATCGTGATAACTTTGACCAAGTGGGAAAACATTGTTGAAACACATAATCACGGTAACTTATGTGAAAATAGCACGGTAATGTACGAACCGCGTACCCGACAATTTATGTACAAAACACTGTGGTAGCTTTGACTAATGGAAACAATTTGTTGTTGAAAACATACCCCCGATAATTTATGTGAAAATAGCATGATAATGTAGAAATTGCATAACCGGTAACTTACGTACAAACACCGCGGTAACTTTGACCAAGGGGAAAATATATAGTTGTTGGAAAACATACCCCCGATAACTTATGTCAAACTAGCACGATAAGTTGCATACCCCACGGATGGTAACTTTTGACCCAATAGCACATGTACAAACACCTTCGTAACTTTTACCAAGGGGAAATACTTGTTTGAAAAATATAACCCCGATAACTTATGAGAAAATAGCACGGTAACATGCACAGAATAGGCTTGGTAACTTATGTAGCCCATGCGTGGTAACTTTTGACCCAAGAAAAAGTTGTCGAAACATACCAACATGGGATCTAATTTCGAAGATCTCGTCGCGAGAAATCTTTTATATGAAAACGATTTTTGCATCGGACCGACGGTTTGAGCTACAAAATATAAAAAATAAGGTGTGTGGTAGTTTTGCTATCTGGCACACGTGTGCCAAATATCACAGTCCTTTTTGGAAAAACTTTCGATCTATTTATCATATGTCATGATAGTACAATAAAAATCAGAAGTAAACACTACAACCAGGTCTGTAGACCACCTAGTGACAACTACAAGCATGGGAGTAAGCCAAAGGCGTGCCGCCATCATCACCCCTCTCCATCGGAGCTGGGCAAACCTTGTTGTAATAGACAGTCCAGAAAGTGTTGTGTTAAGGCCCCAAAGAACAAGCACCAGAATAGCACCTGTCGCACCTTACCGATTCCTATTAGAAATCGCCTACATTTAGGCGCTATCGGGCGGCCAGATACTGTAGCGTGGCGTGAGTTTTTCCCTGTTTTTTTCTTTCGGCTTTTCCCATTGTTTCTGGCACGGTTTTCCTCGGGTGTTCTATGGTTTTTCTATGGTCTTTTAGTTCTTCATTTTTCTTTACTTCTGTTCTTCTATTTTTTCCTTTTGTTTCATTCCATTTTCCCTCTCTTTTTCTTTGTTTTAGTTCCTGGGTTTTCTTTGCTTCTTAAGTTCTCATCATTTTTCTTTGATTTTTATTCATTCCACATTTTTTTCCTTTTTCAACACATGTCTGTGTTTTTCATATGCATTGTACATTTTTCGTAGGACAGCGCTAGGCATCGGTTGGCCGGCCCAAACTTACCGTAGGTCAGTTGGTAGCCACCCGATCTGAGATACGCGAACTGTCAGATGTAAGCTTTTTGTCCCTCCTTCGGTTTCTCCTTGTCATTCTCTGCCTCATGTCCACACTGGAAGAAAGGGACGGCGAGCGTCGCCTAACCCCCACCATGGATGTGCAACGTTGAAGCACCGCGGGCTCATTGTGTTGGGAAATGTAGTAGAAAGAAAAACAAAAAATTGTCATATGGATCAAAGTCCCGGATCACTATGAAGATGCATACAAGATTAGATTGGATTGTTACCAACTTCGAGTTGCAGCAGGAAAGAAGTTGGCATAGATCGTTTTTTAAACCCTAAACAATTTCAGGGTTGGCTGTAGCACATGTGGATGTTGTTGGTCCACCCCGCCACATCACCACTGGAAAAGCTTCTGGTTGTCATGTTCCAACATCCGCCACTTATGGTTCGAGCTTCGACCAACATGTTGCAGCACTCGCCAGCCGCCATCATCAGGTACAACCGCCGTTGTAGCATCCTTCTCTGTTGGTTCCAGCATGCTCCCACATGGGATGCAGCCCGCTCACTAATAAAAAACAGGGCTTCGGTTCGGGCATGGCAAGCCCAGTAGTCCTGGTTCAGTCACGAACCGGGACCTATGGGGGCATTCGTCCCGGTTCGTGAGCCCAGGGGGCGGCCGGGGCCTCATGGGCAATGGTCCCGGTTCATACAGACCCATTTGTCCCGGTTCTAGGCACGAACCGGGACCAATTGGCCTCGCTCCTGGCCCACAACCATTGGTCCCAGTTCTTGGCTTGAACCGGGACAGAAGGTTGGGCTTTAGACCCAATTCCAGCCATGAACCGGGACAAATGAGTTGCCTATATATACCCCGTTGATACGTCCATTTTGCATCATGCTTTTATATCGATATTTATTGCATTATGGGCTGTTATTACACATTATGTCACAATACTTATGCCTATTCTCTCTTATTTTATAAGGTTTACATGAAGAGGGGGAATGCCGGCAGCTGGAATTCTGGGCTAGAAAAGGAGCAGATATTAGAGACCTATTCTGCACATCTCCAAAAGTCCTGAAACTCCACGGGAGCACTTTTTAGAATATATAAAAAATATTGGGCGCAAGAAGTACCAGAGGGGGGCCACCCACCAGCCACAAGGGTGGGGGCACGCCCTACCCCCTGGGCACGCCCCCTGCCTCGTGGGCCCCTGGTGGCCCTCCGATGCCCATCTTCTGCTATATGAGGTATTTTGTTCGAGAAAAAATAAGAAGCAAGCTTTCGGGAAGAAACTCCGCCACCACGAGGCGGAACCTTGGTGGAACCAATTTAGGGCTCTGGCAGAGCTGTTCTGCCGGGGAAACTTCCCTCTGGGAGGGAGAAATCATCGACATCGTTATCACCAACGATCCTCTCATCAGGAGGGGGTCAATCTCCATCAATATCTTCACCAGCACCATCTCATCTCAAATCCTAGTTCATATCTTGTATCCAAACCTCAGATTGGTACCTGTGGGTTGCTAGTATAGTGTTGATTACTCCTTGTAGTTGATGCTAGTTGGTTTATTTGGTGGAAGATCATATGTTCAGATCAATTATGCATATTAATACCCCTCTGATTATGAACATGAATATGCTTTGTGAGTAGTTACGTTTGTTTCCGAGGACATGGGAGAAGTCTTGCTATAAGTAGTCATGTGAATTTGGTATTCGTTCGATATTTTGATCAGATGTATGTTGTCATCCCTTTAGTGGTGTCATGTGAACATCAACTACATGACACTTCACCATTGTTTGGGCCTAGAGGGAGGCATTGGGAAGTAATAATTAGATGATGGGTTGCTAGAGTGACAGAAGTTTAAACCCTAGTTTATGTGTTGCTTCGTAAGGGGCTGATTTGGATCCATATGATTCATGCTATGGTTAGGTTTACCTTAATACTTCTGTTGTAGTTGTGGATGCTTGCAATGGGGGTTAATCATAAGTGGGATGCTTGTCCAAGTAAGGACAGTACCCAAGCACCGGTTCACCCACATATCAAATTATCAAAGTACCGAACGTGAATCATATGAACGTGATGAAAACTAGCTTGACGATAATTCCCATGTGTCCTCGGGAGCGCTTTCCTTCATATAAGAGTTTGTCCAGGCTTATCCTTTGCTACAAAAAGGATTGAGCCACCTTGATGCACCTTATTTACTTTTATTACTTGCTACTCGTTACAAATTACCTTATCAGAAAACTATCTGTTACCGATAATTTCAGTGCTTGCAGAGAATACCTTACTGAAAACTGCTTATCATTTCCTTCTGCTCCTTGTTGGGCTTGACACTCTTACTTATCGAAAAGGCTACGATAGATCCCCTACACTTGTGGGTCATCAAGACTCTTTTCTGGCGCCGTTGCCGGGGAGTGAAGCGCCTTTGGTAGGTGGAATTTGGTAAGGAAAAAATTTATATAGTGTGCTGAAATTTACTGTCACTTGTTACTATGGAACATAATCCTTTGAGGGGTTTGTTCGGGGTATCTTCACCTCGTCCGGAACCACAATTAGCTACCCCTCAACCTACTGAACCTATTGAAAATTTTTACTTTGAAATTCCTTCGGGTATGATAGAGAAACTGCTAGATAATCCTTTTGCAGGAGATGGAACATTGCATCCCAATTACAGTTAATCTATGTGGATGAGGTCTGTGGATTATTTAAGCTTGCAGGTATGGCCGAGGATGTCAGCAAGAATAAGGTCTTCCCTTTATCTTGGAAGGGAGATGCATTGACATGGTATAGGCTATGTGATGATATGGGATCATGGGACTATAAGCGATTGAAATTGGAATTTCACCAGAAGTTTTATCATATGCATCTTGTTCATCATGATCGTGATTATATATATAATTTTTGGCCTCGCGAAGGAGAAAGCATCACTCAAGCTTGGGGGAGGCTTAATTCAATGTTATATTCATGCCCCAATCATGAGCTCTCAAGAGAAATGATTATTCAAAAAAATTATGCTCGGCTTTCTCTCATTAATCGCTCCATGCTCGATACTTCTTGTACTGGATCTTTTATGATGAAGACTATTGAATTCAAATGGGATTTATTGGAAAGAATTAAACACAACTCTGAAGATTGGGACCTCGACGAAGGTAAGGAGTCGGGTATAACACCTAAGTTTGATTGTGTTAAATCTTTTATGGATACCGATGCATTTCGTGAATTTAGCACTAAATATGGACTTGACTCTGAGATTGTAGCTTCTTTCTGTGAATCATTTGCTACTCATGTTAATCTCCCTAAGGAGAAGTGGTTTAAATATAATCCTCCCATTGAAGTAAAATTAGTTGCACCTATTAAAGTTGAAGAAAAGACTATTATAATGATCCTGTTGTTCCTACTGCTTATGTTGAGAAACCACCTTTCCCTGTTAGAATAAAGGATCATGCTAAAGTTTCAAATGTAGTCAACAAAAGTAATATTAGGACACACAAACCCCCTGAGCAAGTTAAAGTTGAACCTAATATTGCTATGGTTAAAGATCTCTTGGCCGATAATATTGATGGGCATGTTATTTACTTCTATGATGAGACTACTAGAATTGCTAGACCTGATACTAAAAATAAACATAGACATGTTGTAGGCATGCCTGTTATTTCTATTAAAATAGGAGATCATTGCTATCATGGCTTATGTGATATGGGTGCTAGTGCAAGTGCAATATCTCATTCCTTATACAAAGAAATTATGCATGATATTGCACCTGCTGAGATAGAAGATATCGATGTTACCATTAAGCTTTGCCAATAGAGATACAATTTCACCAATTGGGATTGTTAGAGATGTTGAAGTCTTGTAGCATAGCTGGAGCATAGCCAGACTATATGATTTTGTAGGGATAACTTGCTTTGGCTATGTTATTTTGATAAGACATAATTGCTTAGTTAGTATGCTTGAAGTATTATTATTTTTATGTCAACATTAAACTTTTATCTTGAATCATATCAAATCTGAACATTCATGCCTCGATAAGAAGAATTATATTGAAATTATGCCAAGTAGCATTCCACATCAAAAATTCTGTTTTTATCATTTACCTACTCGAGGAAGAGCAGGAATTAAGCTTGGGGATGCTTGATACGCCTCCAACGTATCTATAATTTTTTATTGTTCCATGCTATATTATATTCTGTTTTGGACATTATTGGGCTTTATTATACAATTTTATATTATTTTTGGGACTAACCTATTAACCGGAGGCCCAGCCAGAATTGCTATTTTTTGCCTATTTCAGAGTTTCGCAGAAAAAGAATATCAAACGGAGTCCAAACGGAATGAAACCTTCGGGAACGTGATTTTCGGAACGAACATGATCCAGGAGACTTGGACCCTACGTCAAGCAACCAACAGGGAAGCCACGAGGTAGGGGGCGCGCCTACCCCCCCCCCAGGCGCGCCCTCCACCCTCGTGGGCCCCCTGTTGCTCCACCGACGTACTCCTTCCTCCTATATATACCTACGTACCCCCAAACTACCAGATATGGAGCCAAAACCCTAATTCCACCGCCGTAACTTTCTGTATCCACGAGATCCCATCTTGGGGCCCGTTCCGGAGCTCCGCCGGAGGGGGCATCGATCAGGGAGGGCTTCTACATCAACACCATAGCCCCTCCGATGAAGTCTGAGTAGTTTAGTTCAGACCTTCGGGTCCATAGTTATTAGCTAGATGGCTTTCTCTCTCTCTTTGGATCTCAATACAATGTCCCCCCCTCTCTCGTGGAGATCTATTCGATGTAATCTTCTTTTGCGGTGTGTTTGTTGAGACCGATGAATTGTGGGTTTATGATCAAGTTTATCTATGAACAATATTTGAATATTCTCTGAATTCTTTGATGTATGATTGGTTATCTTTTCAAGTCTCTTCAAATTATTAGTTTGGTTTGGCCTACTAGATTGATCTTTCTTGCAATGGGAGAAGTGCTTAGCTTTGGGTTAAATCTTGCGGTGTCCTTTCCCAGTGACAGTAGGGACAACAAGGCATGTAT
This sequence comes from Triticum urartu, assembly GCF_003073215.2. NCBI lineage: Eukaryota > Viridiplantae > Streptophyta > Magnoliopsida > Poales > Poaceae > Triticum > Triticum urartu. The sequence goes on along the minus strand of NC_053024.1, from coordinate 2,030,494 downwards.
TGTATTGTTGCCATCGAGGATAACAAGATGGGTTTTATATCATATTGCATGAGTTTATCCCTCTACATCATGTCATCTTGCTTAAAGTGTTACTCTGTTCTTATGAACTTAATACTCTAGATGCATACTGGATAATGGTCGATGTGTGGAGTAATAGTAGTAGATGCAGGCAGGAGTCGGTCTACTTGTCTCGGACGTGATGCCTATATACATGATCATACCTAGATATTCTCATAACTATGCTCAATTCTGTCAATTGCTCAACAGTAATTTGTTCACCCACCGTAAATACTTATGCTCATGAGAGAAGCCACTAGTGAAACCTATGGCCCGCGGGTCTATTCTCCATTATATCAATCTTCCAATACTTAGTTATTTTTATTGCTTTCTATTTTACTTTGCATCTTTATCATAAAATACCAAAAATATTATGTTATCATATCTATTAGATCTCACTCTCGTAAGTGACCATGTAGGGATTGACAACCCCTTATCGCGTTGGTTGTGAGGATTTATTTGTTTGTGTAGGTGCGAGGGACTCGCGCGTGGCCTCCTACTGGATTGATACATTGGTTCTCAAAAACCGAGGGAAATACTTATGCTGCTTTACTGCATCACCCTTTCCTCTTCAAGGGAAAACCAATGCAGTGCTCAATAGTTAGCATTTCGTGCCAGCTCCACGCATGTAGCGGCTTGCACTCGGTGGCGCCAATCGCCGATCGCAGCATCATGATGACATAGCTCGCAATATACTCTCCTTGAGTTGATGGCGCCAGCAAAAGTGTCCTTGGTATGTGATGTCTACTACACAACATTCTTCTTGTAGACGTTGTTGGGCCTCCAAGTGCAGAGGTTTGTAGGACAGTAGCAAATTTCCCTCAAGTGGATGACCTAAGGTTTATCAATCCGTAGGAGGCGTAGGATGAAGATGGTCTCTCGCAAGCAACCGTGCAACTAAATAACAACACTACAAAAAATACACTTCCGTGATGATACGTGTTTGTCACAGTAGGTCGCTTTTTTTGTCATGCATGTACATCCATGACAAATTTATGACAGAATCAAGATAGTCATACATGTGTTGTCGTAGAAGTGTTCCGTGACATTACCAAAATTATCATCACGGAAGTGTCCACTTCCATGACGATAAATCGCGCGTCACAGAAGTGCTTTCGTCAAGGGTTACCGACACGTGGCATCCACCGTAACGGAATGCCGTTAAGCTATCGGGTCGGGTTTTGGATCCGATAACCCATTAACAGCCCCGACCAATGTGGATTTTCCACGTGTAAAATCATCATTGGCTAGAGGAAACACGTGTCGGCTCATCGTCGGGACAGATGTCATCCACTCACTGGACAAAAGGCGCATATGATACGTCGACACGTGGCACGACCCAACAAGTTTAAATGGGCCGGCCCAACTAGAGGCCCACAAGATTTTGCGGACCATAATGGGCCGGCCCAGCTAAAGGCCCACGAGATTTTGCGGACCATAATGGGCTGGCCCAGCTAAAGGCCCACAAGATTTTGCGGGCCATAATGGGCCGGCCCAGGTAAAGGCCCAAAAGATTTTTTTGTGCCATAATGGGCCGGCCCAGGTAAAGGCCCACAAGATTCTTACGGGTCATAATGGGCCGGCCCAGCTAAAGGCCCACGAGATTTCGCTGACATTAATGGGCCAGCCCAGCTATAGGCCCACAAGATTTTGAGGACCCTAGTAGGCCGGCCCATTAACTGGCTGCCATGTTTTGGGCCAAATGCCGGCCCATATTTGATCCGGTCCATTAATGGCCTGCCATGCTCCAGGCCTAATAGTGGCCCATATGAGATCCGGCCCATTAAAAGCCTACCATGTTCTGGGCCAAATTACGGCCCAGATCAGGTCCGGCCCTTTAAGAGGCTTTGGGCTCAATTATGGCCCATATCAGATTCGGCCCGTCAACTGGACACTATGCTTTTGGGCCCACTTGCTAAAGGCCCACTTAGTAATTCGGCCTGATATTAGTTTTGGCCTGTTAAGGGCCCGTTTAACATTTCGGACCTATATTAATTTCGGCCTGTTAAAAGCCCTTCATATAGTTGGGCCTAACTACGGCCCGGTTTGCATCCGACCTGCTCGCAGCCGATATCTGATTGGGCCAAACAAGAACCCAGACAATTTTGGCGTGTTAAAAGCCCGTGATTTGATTCACACAATCATGGGCCGGGGTTCATTCCGGGCTGCTGCGTAACTAGTAGGAATTAAGAACAAACCTACTCTATACAATAAAGAAATTATGGCATAGTAACTAAGAATAAACCTACACTACACAATAAAGGATTTAAGGTATATTACATCCACTAGGCATCAAAGTTCGCCACCAGTGATCATAAAGCGCAACGAAGAAGCAGATTACAAAAATTGGGCACCATTGCAGCGTAACAAAATAATACTGAATCGAGACCACTTCCAAGACAGTTCAAGAAAGGTTAGCCTTGCGGGGAAACTGCTGCGCAAGCTGCTGAGCAAGGCTATGAGACCGGCCTAGCATGTCGGTCATAGCTTCCAGGTGTAGCTGTTTAGCGATGAGGTTCTCATTGGTGTTCTCCGCAATCTTTCTTAGAGATAGGACTTCAAGTCGAAGTTGAGTTGTAGAATGCCTTTCTGCTAGAACTTGGGACTGAAGAAGTCGAACTGATTCAGACAATGAATTCTGTGAGCTTGTCTGACTGTTAGTCTCAAGTAACTTGAACACTGCATCAAGACAAGTCTTTGGGGTTGTCTCGCTATCTTCAAGATGTTTTGCCTTCTTTGCTGCAATATATGTTGGGTTTGTCTCACAGCCTTTAGCAGACTTGTGCATGCCATCAGGCATATCACCCTGAAACAAAGCAGAGAGATGGCAGGTTTTGCACGTGTATAAACAAAGATAATAACTGTTCTGTCAATTCTATCCAATTTCAAATTAGAAAATAAAGAGTATGTTCAAAATATCAATAGCATAATTTGGCATTGTTCATAATGCGGGGAGCTTCACCACACTACTGGATTACCATGTCAACGTAAGAAGCATAGATGAAGGGCAAAGAAAATCATTGTATCTATTTTGGATAATGTGCATGGCATGTTGTTCATATATCAGCCACATCAGTAAGATAAAACATGAGATGACAAGGTGCAAACGTGGGCTGCTTCACCACACACTAGATTATAGATCCACAAAAACAAGCATACATATAGGGAGTATTAAGTAATGTGCATGGTATGAATAAGGAATTTGGTTTTACAAGTAAAACTTAGAACTTGCGGTTCTTACGAACATGCATTTTGGTAGAAAAAGCAAACTAAACAGCAGTAAACGATAGGGAGTATGAGCAAATTAAACAGGAGTTGAGGATAAAGGCTTTAGAAGGACTGACTTACATTAACAGTTAACACCAGCTTTATAATGCCCTTCTCCATGGCAAGGGAAGGATAACTCAAGAATTTCAGCACAGAATCTTCTTCATAAGCATTGCCTGTACTCTACATTTTGTAGAGAGTAATTATAGATATGATAATACTGGAAGGGATAGAGGATAATGAAGATAAGATGCAGATTGATGCTATATAATCAACTACCAATCCCTGGAAGTACAAGCGTTACAGGACAAAATGTACGGACAAGAGCAATGGGCTACACTTCTGCACTGGCATTGTCTGTGTATTCTACTTGTTGGTAAGATTAAATATAGATCTGATCTTTTTTAGTAAATGGTGGGCGAGGGAGATAAGATGTAGAATGCTACAAAATGAACCAATCCCTCTTCCCATAATACAAGAGTGTTTTGAACACTGGTGTACTGTACAAAACGTTCTTATATTATGAGGCAAAGGGAGTAGCTGTTAATGTAAGTACAGTGATAGACCACGTTCAGTCCTTACAAGAGGACTGCAGAGCTAAACCTCTTCAAAAGCATTGGGTTGATTCTAAATTTATGTAAGAGTCCATACGGATCTTATAATGTCCACCAAATGGACGATTACGAGGCTAACATGTGCAGTGATGCTACATAATCAAATAGCTATGAAAGTAAGTATGGTCATACAGGGCAAGAGGTACTCACAAGAGCAATGCAGTGTGCAATATAGTTGCGAGATTCTGTGGTCCCTTGAGAACGAATGTTCTTCTACTAACAGTTTTCGTACAAGTGAGACATTAAGGCAAATGCAGAAACGTAGTTCAAATTGTGATGTGATATCATAGACAGTACCTTACGCTGCAGCCGAGACCAATGTGTAACAAGATTATTCCAGTCACCGTCGGATAAATGTAGCACCGGAGACTTTACAGAAATTTGGTTCAGAGACTTGCCATCGAAGTGCGCTTGCCTCAGGTAAGAACGATACTTCATCTACAAGTGCTGAAAAAGCGCAACCAACCCTTTCTCGTCATCACAACTGTGACGCCCTCGATTCAATCGTACACTAATCATACACGCAAATGTGTACGATCAAGATCAAGGACTCACGGGAAGATATCACAACACAACTCTAGACACAAATTAAAATAATACAAGCTTTATATTACAAGCCAGGGGCCTCGAGGGCTCGAATACATAAGCTCGAAAACACAAGAGTCAGCGGAAGCAACAATATCTGAAAACAGACATGAGTTAGACAAGTTTGCCTTAAGAAGGCTAGCACAAAAGTAACAACGATCGAAAAGGCAAGGCCTCCTGCCTGGGAGCCTCCTAACTACTCCTGGTCGTCGGCGGCCTCCACATAGTAGTAGGCACCCTCGGGGTAGTAATCATCAGTGGTGTCGTCTAGATCCTGGGCTCCAGCATCTGGTTGCAACATCCGGAAATAAAGGAAAAGGGGAAAAAGACGGAGCAAAGCAACCATGAGTACTCATCCGAAGTACTCAGCAAGCAAGGATCTATACTACATATGCAACATTATCAAAGGAAGGTTGTATATGTGGACTGGGCTGCAGAAATGCCATAATAGAGAGAAGGCCTAGTCCTATCGAAGACTAGCATCTTCTGGAAACCACCATCTTGCAGCAACAGGAGGGAGTAGGGTAGCATAAAGTAAAGTAGTAGTAGTGTTATCAACCTCGGCCAGAGATCCTTTCTCGACTCCCTGCGAGAAAGCAATCCCAGAGCCATACTATCCAATTCTCATCACAATCCATTTCTCATCACAAGTATCCAGTTCTAGTTGTATCGATCGGGATACAACTCCAAGTGTCCGTTACCGTAGGACAGGCTATCGATAGATGTTTTCTTCCCTGCAGGGGTGCACCAACTTACCCACCACACTCGATTAACTCCGGCCGGACACACTTTCTTGGGCCATGCCCGGCCTCGGCCAAACAATACGCCGCAACCCAACCTAGGCTTAATAGAGAGGTCAGCACGCCGGACTAAACCTATGCCCCCAGGGGTCATGGGCCATCTCCCCGGGAACTCCTGCACGTTGCGTGGGCGGCTGGTGAGCAGACCTAGCTACCTCCTTCAAAAAGGTGGGTGCTTACCAGTCCAACCCGGCACGCGTCGCTCAGTCGCTGACGTCTATTAAGCTTCGGCTGATGTATACGACGCAGAACGCCCATACAATGCCCACATGATGGTTAGTGCTATCAGGCCAGAGGCCCCTCGGATCAAATATCCAAATCGTAGTGGATTAGGAATGCGCGGTAACAAGCAGAGACTCACGAAAGATGTGACCCCGTCGCCCCGTCTCGAGTACTTGCGGCAAGGGCTAAGAATGCCCGGCCGCGCCTCGTAAGTATCTCGCAGGCACCCTCCAGGTCAACCTGTCTCCACATCACTCGCAAAATATGCTCGCACGGGTACCCCTCAGGGCCGACCCATCTTTAGTAATAGGGTTCAGAGTAAAGTCATAGTAACCATAGTAATTGTGTGTCTAACACCAAGGGGAAAACCCGAGGAATCACCCCCGGTGAATTCCACTCTATGTAATCATCAAGGTGAACGTAAGAGGATCCATCCTCGAGGTTCACACTTGAGGGTTTGCACGACAGAGCCGTATCGGAAGTGGTTAAGGAGGAAATCACCCTCGATGACCACGACCGGATAGCTACACTACAGATATCTCATCAGGAGTGATGTATGAGGTTCCACCCTCGGCACTCGATGGTAACTCTACAGAGTCGAGCAACAAAATGGGAAACTGATGTGCGGTGCCAGGGCCTGGTCTTCGTTCCCGTTGATCGGGTCTTCGATGATGAAGCAGGGGCAACAAGGACAAGGTGGGGGTCACTGATGGATCACTAACCAACCTATACTAAGAAGTTTAGGATAAGCAGGTAAGGTAACAATAAGCAGGATACAAAAGCAGGCTATGCATCAGAATAGGAGCAAACAATTACAGTAGCAAAATCTAATGCAAGCATGAGAGAAAGGAAATGGGCGTTATCGGGATGATCAAAGGGGGGCTTTCCTGGTTGCTCTGGCAAGGAGGGGTCGTCGGTGACGTAGTCGATCACAGGGGCGACATCGGTCTCGGGGTCTACCGGAGAGAAGAGGGGGAAGAAACAATAAATATAAAAGAAATAAAGCATCATAAAGCATATAACATGGTAAAACGATGTGCTAGGGTTGACCTAACACAGTACTACTTGATACAGCGAAGGGGAAAAACATCCAGGAAATATTTTCCCGGAGTTTGGCATTTTCCGGACAGATGAATCGGAGCGGACGGATCCATGTCCGCTATGCTAGAGGTATGTGACAGGTATGTGGGTGGCATATTCCGATTCGTCGCATTTTTCTGAGAAACTTTCGTATATAAATTATTTTCATCTGAATTATAGATTATTTTATATGATTTTTCAATGTTTAATTGAATTTCTAATATTTTGCTTTTGTTTCAAAACGAGTTGACCAAGTCATAATGATGAGTCAAAAGGGAAGGTGTGGCCCACATGTCATAGGCTAGATATTTTTAACTTACCTTAACCTTTAAATTATCAGCGGGGTCCACATGTCATATGCACATTAAACTAAATAGATAACTAGCTAATCTAATTAGTGTTGGCTCAACCCCAGTACTTCCGGCGAAGGCGATACGACCTACGACGAACGACGATGACTAACAAAGCTCACTGACAAACACAATAAAGTGATTTACGCCGAGTTGCACCTTAGTACAAAGCTAGCCTCCAATTGATCTAACACGTACGCAGTACCACACAACAGCTTTGGCCGGTCAATCTGACTCACACGCACGCACGTACACTAGAAACCGATTGGATTTCCATGGGCATGATGATTACTTTATTGTCTTGTAAACTCACGGTTCGATTTACAAGGGGGTTTACACACGTATATGCCAGGTTACTTGACCGAATTAGAAGAGAAGACTAATTCTACATGGTCACTGAGGGAGTCCTGAATTAGGGGTGTCCGGATAGTCGGACTATGCCTTCCGCCGGACTCCTGGACTATGAAGATACAAGATTGAAGACTTTGTCCCGTGTCCGGAAGGGACTTTCCTTGGCGTGGAAGGCAAGCTTGGCGATACGGATATGTAGATCTCCTACCATTGTAACCGACTCTGTGTAACCCTAGCCCTCTCCGGTGTCTATATAAACCGGAGGATTTTAGTCCGTAGGACGAAAAACAATCATACCATAGGCTAGCTTCTAGGGTTTAGCCTCTCTGATCTCGTGGTAGATCTACTCTTGTACTACCCATATCATCAATATTAATCAAGCAGGACATAGGGTTTTACCTCCATCAAGAGGGCCCGAACCTGGGTAAAACATCGTGTCCCCTGCCTCCTGTTACCATCCGCCTAGACGCACAGTTCGGGACCCCCTACCCGAGATCCGCCGGTTTTGACACCGACATTGATGCTTTCATTGAGAGTTCCTCTGTGTCGTCACTTTTAGGCCCGATGGCTTCTCCGATCATCAACAGCGATGCGATCCAGGGTGAGACTTTTCTCCCCGGACAGATCTTCATATTCGGCGGCTTTACACTGCGGGCCAATTCGCTTGGTCATCTGGAGCAGATCGAAAGCTACGCCCCTGGCCATCAGGTCAGATTTGGAAGTTTGAACTACATGGCCGACATCCACGGAGACTTGATCTTCGACGGATTCGAGCCACAGCCGAGCGCGCCGCACTGTCACGATGGGCATGATCTAGCTCTGCCACCGAACAGTGCCCTGGAGGCCGCACCTGTGTCCGCTCCGACCCCTAGCTCGGAGCCGATCACACCACTCGAGGATGGGTATTAGACACTGCCTCGGAGGCTGCAATCTCTACGGCGATCGAGCCGAACACTAGCCCTAGTCTCTGCGAAGCCCGTGACTCCAAGGAGCCGGACTCCTCTCCGGACTCCGAGCCCTCCGCGCCCCTACCGATCGAACCCGATTAGGCGCCGATCATGGAGTTCACCGCCGCAGACATCTTTCAGCACTCGCCCTTCGGCGATATTCTGAATTCACTAAAGTCTCTCTCTTTATCAGGAGAGCCCTGGACGGACTATGGTCAGCAAGGTTGGGATGCGGATGATGAAGAAATTCAAAGCCCACCCACCACCCACTTCGTAGCCACTGTCGATGATTTAACCGACATGCTCGACTTCAACTCCGAAGACATCGACGGGATGGATGCCGATGCAGGAGACGATCAAGAACCAGCGCCTATAGGGCACTGGAAAGCCACCTCGTCGTATGATATATACATGGTGGACACCCCAAAAGAAGGCAATGGCAATGGAATAGAGGAGGATGACCCCTCCAAGAAGCAGCCTAAGCGCCGGCATCAGCGGCGCCGCTCTAAATCCCGCCAAAGCAAAAACGGTGATTCTGGCACGGGAGATAATAACACCCCGGACAGTGCCGAAGACAACCACCTCCAGCAAGATTCAGCACAGGAGGATGGAGAAGTCATCCCTCATGAGAGAGCGGCAGACAGAGAGGTCGAGGACGATAATTACATACCTCCCTCCGAAGACAAGGCAAGCCTCGACGACGACGAATTTGTCGTGTCATAGGATCCCGTCGAACAAGAGCGTTTCAAACGTAGGCTTATGGCCACGGCGAGCAGCCTCAATAAAAAACAGCAACAGCTTAGAGCTGATCAAGATTTGCTAGCCGACAAATGGACTGAAGTCCTTGCGGCCGAAGAGTATGAACTCGAACGCCCCTCCAAGAGCTACCCAAAGCGCAGGTTGCTACCCCAATTAGAGGAGGAAGCACCTAAACCTACATCACCAGCGCATGATGCGGCCGACCGGCCACCCCGTGGCCGCGATAGAGAGGCCTCTCGGCCCTCCACTCAAGCCGAACCCCGGCGCCACTCAAAAAATACTAAGGCATGGGAAAATGCGCCAGACCTGCGAGATATATTGGGGGACAAGGCAAGGCAAACAAGATCGATCTACGGATCATGTGGGCGCCCCACGGCACGAGACGGTAATCGTCACGCCGGATACAGTAAATCCGGCCGGGCCGAACACAGTAGACAAAGCTCGTTTGAGCTGCGTCGTGATATAGCCCAATACAGAGGTGCCGCACACCCACTATGCTTCACAGATGAAGTAATGGATCATCAAATCCCTGAGGGTTTCAAACCCGTGAACATCGAATCATACGATGGCACAACAGATCCTGCGGTATGGATCGAGGACTATCTCCTTCATATCCACATGGCCCGCGGTGATGACCTACACGCCATCAAATACCTCCCACTCAAGCTTAAAGGACCAGCTCGGCATTGGCTTAACAGCTTGCCAGCAGAATCAATTGGTTGTTGGGAGGACCTGGAAGCCGCATTCCTTGATAATTTCTAGGGCACTTATGTGCGACCACCAGACGCCGATGACCTTAGCCACATAATTCAGCAGTTAGAGGAATCGGCCAGACAATTCTAGACACGGTTCCTAACCAAGAAAAATCAAATCGTCGACTGTCCGGACGCAGAGGCCCTAGCAGCCTTCAAGCATAACATCCGCGACGAGTGGCTTGCACGGCACCTAGGACAGGAAAAGCCGAAATCTATGGCAGCCCTCACGACACTTATGACCCGCTTTTGCGCGGGAGAAGATAGCTGGCTAGCTTGCAGCAATAACATGACCAAGAGCCCTGGTAATTCGGATACCAAGGACAGCAGTGGCAGGTCGCGTCGCAACAAGCAAAAGTACCGCACTAACGGCGACAATGCTGAGGATACGGCAGTTAATGCCGGATTCAGAGGCTCTAAACCAAGTCAGCGGAAAAAGGCATTCAAAAGAAATACTTCGGGCCCGTCTAGTTTGGACCGAATACTCGACCGCTCATGCCAGATACATGGCACCCCCGAAAAACCAGTCAATCACACCAACAGGGATTGTTGGGTGTTCAAGCAGGCAGGCAAGTTAAATGCCGAAAGCAGAGACAAGGGGCTGCATAGCGATGACGAGGAGGAGCCCCGACCGCCGAACAACAGTGGACAAAAAGGTTTTCCCCCACAAGTGCGGACGGTGAACATGATATACGGAACCCACGTCCCCAAGAGGGAGCGGAAGCGTGCGCTAAGGGATGTATACGCGATGGAGCCAGTCGCCCCAAAGTTCAACCCATGGTCTTCCTGCCCGATCACTTTTGATCGAATGGACCACCCCACTAGCATCCGTCATGGCGGATTCGCCGCATTGGTTCTAGACCCAATTATTGACGGATTTCACCTCACTAGAGTCCTTATGGACGGCGGCAGCAGCCTGAACCTGCTTTACCAGGATACAGTGCGGAAAATGGGCATCGATCCCTCGAGGATTAAACCCACTAAAACGACCTTTAAAGGCGTCATACCAGGTGTAGAGGCCAACTGTACAGGCTCAGTTACACTTGAAGTGGTCTTCGGATCTCCGGATAATTTCCGAAGCGAGGAGTTAATCTTCGACATAGTCCCGTTCCGCAGTGGCTATCACGCACTGCTCGGGCGAACCGCATTAGCTAAGTTCAATGCGGTGCCGCACTACGCATACCTCAAGCTCAAGATGCCAGGCCCTCGAGGAGTCATCACGGTCAATGGAAACACCGAACGCTCTCTCCGAACGGAGGAGCATACGGCGGCTATCGCAGCGGAAGTACAAAGCAGCCTCTCAAGGCAATTCTCCAGTCCGGCCACTAAACGTCTGGACACCGTCAAGCGCGCCCGGAGTAACCTACAACAAGACCGCCTGGCACGTTCCGAGCAAGCGTAGCAATGCGGCCCCAACCCCAGCCCTCGCGAACTTGCGAAACCAATGTTGCACGTACATAACTACGCTCTGGAAATACCATGGGCACAGGGGGAGGGGCACCATCACGGCACGCCCGAAAGCGGCTTAAACCGCACTAGGGGCTGCCAATTTCTTAATTTTCTCTTATTTTCAGGACTCCATTCTTCGGAAGGCTTGTCCGGCAATACAATTGCCGCACAAACGATACAACCAGGGAAGCAGAAAGCTACACCGCACTATGGAACTCTAAGGTGGTCTCTATAACGAGCAGTATACCTGTTTCAAATACCATTCCGCAGCTCGCCCCTGGAAAGGACATGTTAAATAGTCCCATCTTTTGCTTATTGCACTATTTGTATTGTTCTGCTTTGATCGCAGCTTTTTTACATAAACAATGCATAGCTTCCGTCTATTATTGCATTACTTTTTTTCACGAATATATGTTCATTAATGACATGTTGCACCCGTACACTTTGGTACGGCCAATACGCCAGGGGCTTAAGTACCCCACAATACGGTGTGAGAAGTCCGAACACTTTCACAAGTGCGGCACCCCGAACTTATAGCATTATATGCATCGGCTCCGAATCATGTCTTGGGTCAATAGTTGGGTTTGCCCGGCTCCTATGTTTTGGTACCTTACGTTCCGTTATATCGGCTAAGGTAGCACTAGGAGAACTACTGCGATTGTGCCCCAGTTGAGCTGGGCTAAGCACCTCAGTAGAGAAAGCTAAAACTGACCGTCATGATGAGGCGAGAGTTGGTCGCTGTTCGAGAGGTTTTCGAGTCCCTAAAGACTTATGCCGCTTAGAGCGAGGAGTCGGCTTTGTCCGGCCTAGGCGTGGATAGCGCCCCGAACTCGGTCCTCCGAACACTAGGGGCTTCGCCGAAATTTAAAATTATAGAATTCTATGGCTAAGTGAGAGTGTTCAAGCATTATAGTCCGATTGCCTTGTTCATTGTGTTGAGCGCCTCCCTCGAAGGACCCAAGAATGGGAAAAAGAGCGCTCATGTTTATCCCGAACACCCCAGCACTCGTGGAATGGGGGCAGAAGCCGATGACTCACCATCTCTCAAATTTGATAAACGGCCGCAAAGAAGGTAATATTTTAAATTCAAAAGCGTTGCTTAGCGCATATGAACAAGTTTTCAGCGTACAGGATCACAAATGCGAGTTTACTCAAAAATTACATCTTTGGAGCATTCATCCGCTATAAGGCGGGCACCCTTCAGGACGCCCTCATAATACGCTTCCGGGACGCGATGCTCCTTGCCCGGCGGCGGCCCGTCCTTCACCAGCTTCTCTGCATCCATCTTGCCCCAGTGCACTTTAGCACGGGCAAGCGCCCTACGGGCACCTTCGATGCAGACGGAGCGCTTGATTACTTCAAGCCGTGGACAGGCATCCACCAGCCGCCTCACCAGCCGAAGTAGCTCCCAGGCAGAGCCTCTCCAGGCCAAAGCTGAACTATGAGGCCCTTTATGGCCTGTTTGGCAACCTTGTGGAGCTCGACCATTTGCTTCAGCTGGTCACTCAAAGGCACCAGGTGTCCGGCCTCAGCATACTGAGACCAGAACACCTTCTCTGTCGAGCTCCCCTCCTCGGATCGGTAGTAGGCGGCGGCATCAGACGCACTATGGGGCAAATCTGCGAATGCTCCTGGAGAGCTCCGGACTCGGGTAAGTAACAAGTAATTCACTTTCACGTGCTTGCTTTGCATAATGAATGCCTTACCCGCCGCTATCTTCTTCATCGCTTCAATTTCTTGGAGGGCTTTCTGGGCTTCAGCCTTGGCAGACTTCGCGCTTTCGAGGGCTGCCGCAAGCTCGGACGCTTGCGTCTTTGAGTCAAGCTCCAAGCTCTCGTGTTTTTTCACGAGAGCCTGGAGCTCTTTCTGCACCGCCTCCACCCGCGCCTCCTGCTTCCCTCTCTCTGTGCGCTCTGCGACCGCTCTGTTTTCGGCCTCGGACAACGCTTTCTTAAGGGTTGCCACCTCGGTCGTGGCCCCTATAATAGCACGTTGATCCTATCATTTTTTGCAACCACATCTTCTCTACATACTTGCGCAAGGTATTACTTACCTTCCTTCTCCTCGAGTTGCCTCTTGGCATGGCCGAGCCCGTTCTCGGACCGCGCGAGGTCTTGCTTCAGCGTATCCACCTCCGCAGTCAGTGCGGCGGAGGCCAGCAGCGAAGCCTGTATACGCATATTAACTTGATTATGTTAGACTCCTGTGAATGTTATTAGATCCCCTATTCGGCTTTTCTTTCCGAACGCCGAACAGAGCATCAGGGGCTACTGTCTATGCGGTAATATTTTTACATATTCTTTACTTACCTCAAAGCCTGTTAGAAGGCTGGCACAGGCTTCAGTCAGTCCGCTCTTGGCGGACTGAACCTTCTGGATCACTGCACTCATAATAGTGCGGTGCTCCTCGTCGATGGAGGCGCCTTTAAGCACCTCCAGCAGATTGTCCGGTGCCTCTGGTTGGACGGAGGTCACCGGCTCGGTAGGCTTGCTCCTCTTGGAAGGAGGCTGTTGGGGAACGTAGTAATTTCAAAAAAAATTCCTACGCACACGCAAGATCATGGTGATGCATAGCAACAAGAGAGGAGAGTGTGATCTACGTACCCTTGTAGATCGACAACGGAAGCGTTTGGTTGATGTAGTCGTACGTCTCCACGGCCCGACTGATCAAGCACCGAAGCTACGGCACCTCCGAGTTCTAGCACACGTTCAACTCGATGACGATCCCTGGACTCCGATCCAGCAAAGTGTCGGGGAAGAGTTCTGTCAGCACGACGGCGTGGTGACGATCTTGATGTACTACTGTCGCACGGCTTCGCTTAAGCACTGCAGCAATATTATCGAGGACTATGGTGGCAGGGGGCGCCGCACACGGCTAAGAATAAGATCACGTGGATCAACTTGTGTTCCTCTGGGGTGCCCCTGCCTCCGTATATAAAGGCTCAAGGGGGGTGCGGCCGGCCAAGAGGTGGCGCGCCAGGAGGAGTCCTACTCCCTCCGGGAGTAGGATTCCCCCCCCCCCAATCCTAGTTGGAATAGGATTCGCGGAGGGGGAAAAGAGAAACGGGGGCCGGCCCCCTCTCCTTGTCCTATTCAGACCAAGGGAGGGGAGGGGCGCGCGGCCCATCTTAGGCTGCCTCTTCTCTTTTCCACTAAGGCCCATATAGCTCCCGGGGGGTTCCGGTAACCTCCCGGTACTCCGGTAAAATCCCGATTTCACCCGGAACACTTCCGATATCCAAACATAGGCTTCCAATATATCAATATTTATGTCTCGACCATTTCGAGACTCCTCGTCATGTCCGTCATCACATCCAGGACTCCGAACAACCTTCGGTACAACAAAACGTATAAACTCATAATATAACTATCATCGAAACCTTAAGCGTGTGGACCCTACGGGTTCGAGAACAATGTAGACATGACCGAGACATGTCTCCGGTCAATAACCAATAGCGGGACCTGGATGCCCATATTGGCTCCTACATATTCTACGAAGATCTTTATCGGTCAGACCGCATAACAACATACGTTGTTCCCTTTGTCATCGGTATGTTACTTGCCCGAGATTCGATCGTCGGTATCCAATACCTAGTTCAATCTTGTTACCGGCAAGTCTCTTTACTCGTTCCGTAATACATCATCTCGCAACTAACTCATTAGTTGCATTGCTTTCAAGGCTTAAGTGATGTGCATTACCGAGAGGGCCCAGAGATACCTCTCCGGCGATCGGAGTGACAAATCCTAATCTTGAAATACGACAACCCAACATGTACCTTTGGAGACACCTGTAGAGCACCTTTATAATCACCCAGTTACGTTGTGACGTTTGGTAGCACACAAAGTGTTCCTCCGGCACACGGGAGTTACATAATCTCATAGTCATAGGAACATGTATAAGTCATGAAGAAAGCAATAGCAACATACTAAACGATCGGGTGCTAAGCTAATGGAATGGGTCATGTCAATCAGATCATTCAACTAATGATGTGATCCCGTTTAATCAAATGACAACTCTTTGTCCATGGTTAGGAAACATAACCATCTTTGATTAACGAGCTAGTCAAGTAGAGGCATACTAGTGACACTCTGTTTGTCTATCTATTCACACATGTATTATGTTTCCGGTTAATACAATTCTAGCATGAATAATAAACTTTTATCATGATATAAGGAAATAAATAATAACTTTATTATTGCCTCTAGGGCATATTTCCTTCAGTCTCCCACTTGCACTAGAGTCGATAATCTAGATTACACAGTAATGATTCTAACACCCATGGAGCTTTGGTGCTGATCATCTTTTGCTCGTGGAAGAGGCTTAGTCAACGGGTCTGCTACATTCAGCTCCGTATGTATCTTGCAAATCTCTATGTCTCCCACCTGGACTAGATCCCGGATGGAATTGAAGCGTCTCTTGATGTGTTTTGTCCTCTTGTGAAATCTGGATTCCTTTGCTAAGGCAATTGCACCAGTATTGTCACAAAAGATTTTCATTGGACCCGATGCACTAGGTATGACACCTAGATCGGATATGAACTCCTTCATCCAGACTCCTTCGTTTGCTGCTTCCGAAGCAGCTATGTACTCCGCTTCACATGTAGATCCCGCCACGACGCTTTGTTTAGAACTGCACCAACTGACAGGTCCACCGTTTAATGTAAACACGTATCCGGTTTGCGATTTAGAATCGTCCGGATCAGTGTCAAAGCTTGCATCAACGTAACCGTTTACGATGAGCTCTTTGTCACCTCCATATACGAGAAACATATCCTTAGTCCTTTTCAGGTATTTCAGGATGTTCTTGACCGCTGTCCAGTGATCCACTCCTGGATTACTTTGGTACCTCCCTGCTAAACTTATAGCAAGACACACATTAGGTCTGGTACACAGCATTGCATACATGATAGAGCCTATGGCTGAAGCATAGGGAACATCTTTCATTTTCTCTCTATCTTCTGCAGTGGTCGGGCATTGAGTCTGACTCAACTTCACACCTTGTAACACAGGCGAGAACCCTTTCTTTGCTTGATCCATTTTGAACTTCTTCAAAATCTTGTCAAGGTATGTGCTTTGTGAAAGTCCAATTAAGCGTCTTGATCTATCTCTATAGATCTTTATGCCTAACATGTAAGCAGCTTCACCGAGGTCTTTCATCGAAAAACTCTTATTCAAGTATCCTTTTATGCTATCCATAAATTATATATCATTTCCAATCAGTAATATGTCATCCACATATAATATCAGAAATGCTACAGAGCTCCCACTCACTTTCTTGTAAATACAGGCTTCTCCGAAAGTCTGTATAAAACCAAATGCTTTGATCACACTATTAACGCGTTTATTCCAACTCCGAGAGGCTTGCACCAGTCCATAAATGGATCGCTGGAGCTTGCACACTTTATTAGCTCCCTTTGGATCGACAAAACCTTCCGGTTGCATCATATACAACTCTTCTTCCAGAAATCCATTTAGGAATGCAGTTTTGACATCCATGTGCCAAATTTCATAATCATAAAATGCGGCAATTGCTAACATGATTCGGACAGACTTAAGCATCGGTACGGGTGAGAAGGTCTCATCGTAGTCAACCCCTTGAACTTGTCGAAAACCTTTTGCGACAAGTCGAGCTTTGTAGACAGTAATATTACCGTCAGCGTCAGTCTTCTTCTTGAAGATCCATTTATTCTCAATTGCTTGCCGATCATCGGGCAAGTCAACCAAAGTCCATACTTTGTTCTCATACATGGATCCCATCTCAGATTTCATGGCTTCAAGCCATTTTGCGGAATCTGGGCTCACCATCGCTTCTTCATAGTTCGTAGGTTCATCATGATCTAGCAGCATGATTTCCAGAATAGGATTACCGTACCACTCTGGCGCGGATCTCACTCTGGTTGATCTACGAGGTTCAGTAGTATCTTGTCCTGAAGTTTCATGATCATTATCATTAGCTTCCTCACTAATTGGTGTAGGTGTCACAGAAACATTTTTCTGTGATGTACTACTTTCCAATAAGGGAGCAGGTACAGTTACCTCATCAAGTTCTACTTTCCTCCCACTCACATCTTTCGAGAGAAACTCCTTCTCCAGAAAGTTTCTGAATTTAGCAACAAAAGTCTTGCCTTCGGATCTGTGATAGAAGGTGTATCCAATAGTTTCCTTTGGATATCCTATGAAGACACATTTCTCCGATTTGGGTTCAAGCTTATCAGGTTAAAGCTTTTTCACATAAGCATCGCAGCCCCAAACTTTCAGAAACGACAACTTTAGTTTCTTGCCAAACCATAGTTCATAAGGCGTCGTCTCAACGGATTTTGATGGTGCCCTATTTAACGTGAATGCGGCCGTCTCTAAAGCATAACCCCAAAACGATAGCGGTAAATCAGTAAGAGACATCATAGATTGCACCATATCTAGTAAAGTACGATTACGACGTTCGGACACACCATTACGCTGTGGTGTTCCGGGTGGCGTGAGTTGTGAAACTATTCCGCATTGTTTCAAATGTATACCAAACTCGTAACTCAAATATTCTCCTCCACGATCAGATCGTAGAAACTTTATTTTCTTGTCACGATGATTTTCAACTTCACTCTGAAATTCTTTGAACTTTTCAAATGTTTCAGACTTATGTTTCATTAAGTAGATATACCCATATCTGCTTAAGTCATCTGTGAAGGTGAGAAAATAACGATATCCGCCACGAGCCTCAATATTCATTGGACCACATACATCGGTATGTATGATTTCCAACAAATCTGTTGCTCTCTCCATAGTACCGGAGAACGGTGTTTTAGTCATCTTGCCCATGAGGCACGGTTCGCAAGTACCAAGTGATTCATAATCAAGTGGTTCCAAAAGTCCATCAGTATGGAGTTTCTTCATGCGCTTTACACCGATATGACCTAAACGGCAGTGCCACAAATAAGTTGCACCATCATTATCAACTCTGCATCTTTTGGCTTCAACATTATGAATATGTGTGTCACTATTATCGAGATTCAATAAGAATAGACCACTCTTCAAGGGTGCATGACCATAAAAGATATTACTCATATAAATAGAACAACCATTATTCTCTGATTTAAATGAATAACCGTCTCGCATCAAACAAGATCCAGATATAATGTTCATGCTTAACGCTGGCACCAAATAACAATTATTTAGGTCTAATATTAATCCCGAAGGTAGATGTAGAGGTAGCGTGCCGACCGCGATCACATCGACTTTGGAACCGTTTCCCACGCGCATCGTCACCTCGTCCTTAGCCAATCTTCGCTTAATCCGTAGTCCCTGTTTCGAGTTGCAAATATTAGCAACAGAACCAGTATCAAATACCCAGGTGCTACCGCGAGCATTAGTAAGGTACACATCAATAACATGTATATCACATATACCTTTGTTCACCTTGCCATCCTTCTTATCCGCCAAATACTTGGGGCGGTTCCACTTCCAGTGACCAGTCTGCTTGTAGTAGAAGCACTCAGTTTCAGGCTTAGGTCCAGACTTGGGTTTCTTCTCTTGAGCAGCAACTTGCTTGTTGTTCTTCTTGAAGTTCCCCTTCTTCTTCCCTTTGCCCTTTTTCTTAAAACTAGTGGTCTTGTTGACCATCAACACTTGATGCTCATTTTTGATTTCTACCTCCGCAGCTTTCAGCATTGCGAAGAGCTCGGGAATAGTCTTATTCATCCCTTGCATATTATAGTTCATCACGAAGCTCTTGTAGCTTGGTGGCAGTGATTGGAGAATTCTGTCAATGACGGAATCATCTGGAAGATTAACTCCCATCTGAATCAAGTGATTATTATACCCAGACATTTTGAGTATATGCTCACTGACAGAACTGTTCTCCTCCATCTTGCAGCTATAGAACTTATTGGAGACTTCATATCTCTCAATCCGGGCATTTGCTTGAAATATTAACTTCAACTCCTGGAACATCTCATATGCTCCATGACGTTCAAAACATCGTTGAAGTCCCGATTCTAAGCCGTAAAGCATGGCACACTGAACTATCGAGTAGTCGTCAGCTTTGCTCTGCCAGACGTTCATAACATCTGGTGTTGCTCCTGCAGCAGGCCTGGCACCCAGCGGTGCTTCCAGGACGTAATTCTTCTGTGCAGCAATGAGGATAATACTCAAGTTACGGACCCAGTCCGTGTAATTGCTACCATCATCTTTCAACTTTGCTTTCTCAAGGAACGCATTAAAATTCAACGGAACAACAGCATGGGCCATCTATCTACAATCAAACATACATAAGCAAGATACTATCAGGTACTAAGTTCATGATAAATTTAAGTTCAATTAATCAAATTACTTAAAGAACTCCCACTTAGATAGACATCCCTCTAATCCTCTAAGTGATTACGTGATCCAAATCAACTAAACCATGTCCGATCATCACGTGAGATGGAGTAGTTTCATTGGTGAACATCACTATGTTGATCATATCTACTATATGATTCACGCTCGACCTTTCGGTCTCCGTGTTCCGAGGCCATATCTGCATATGCTTGGTTCGTCAAATATAACCTGAGTATTCCGCGTGTGCAACTGTTTTGCACCCGTTGTATTTGAACGTAGAGCCTATCACACCCGATCATCACGTGGTGTCTCGGCACGAAGAACTTTCGCAACGGTGCATACTCAGGGAGAATACTTCTTGATAATTTTAGTGAGAGATCATCTTATAATGCTACCGTCAATCAAAGCAAGATAAGATGCATAAAAGATAAACATCACATGCAATCAATATAAGTGATATGATATGGCCATCATCATCTTGTGCCAGTGATCTCCATCTCCGAAGCACCGTCATGATCACCATCGTCACCGACGCGACACCTTGATCTCCATCCTAGCATCGTTGTCGTCTCGCCAATCTTATGCTTCCACGACTATCGCTACCGCTTAGTGATAAAGTAAAGCATTACAGCGCGATTGCATTGCATACAATAAAGCAACAACCATATGGCTCCTGCCAGTTGCCGATAACTTGGTTACAAAACATGATCATCTCATACAAATAAAATTCAGCATCATGTCTTGACCATATCACATCACAACATGCCCTGCAAAAACAAGTTAGACGTCTTCTACTTTGTTGTTGCAAGTTTTACGTGGCTGCTACGGGCTTAAGCAAGAACCAATCTTACCTACGCATCAAAACCACAACGATAGTTTGTCAAGTTGGTGCTGTTTTAACCTTCGCAAGGACCGGGCGTAGCCACACTCAGTTCAACTAAAGTTGGAGAAACTGTCACCCGCAAGCCACCTATGTGCAAAGCACGTCGGGAGGACCGGTCTCGCGTAAGCGTACGCGTAATGTCGGTCCGGGCCGCTTCGTCCAACAATACCGCCGAACCAAAGTATGACATGCTGGTAAGCAGTATGACTTATATCGCCCACAACTCACTTGTGTTCTACTCGTGCATATAACATCAACACATAAAACCTAGGCTCGGATGCCACTGTTGGGGAACGTAGTAATTTCAAAAAAATTCCTACGCACACGCAAGATCATGGTGATGCATAGCAACGAGAGGGGAGAGTGTGATCTACGTACCCTTGTAGATCGACAACGGAAGCGTTTGGTTGATGTAGTCGTACGTCTCCACGGCCCGACCGATCAAGCACCGAAACTATGGCACCTCCGAGTTCTAGCACACGTTCAGCTCGATGACGATCCCCGGACTCCGATCCAGCAAAGTGTCGGGGAAGAGTTCCGTCAGCACGACGGCGTGGTGACGATCTTGATGTACTACTGTCGCAGGGCTTCTCCTAAGCACTGCTGCAATATTATCGAGGACTATGGTGGCAGGGGGCGCCGCACACGTCTAAGAATAAGATCACGTGGATCAACTTGTGTTCCTCTGGGGTGCCCCTGCCTCCGTATATAAAGGCTCAAGGGGGGGTGCGGCCGGCCAAGAGGTGGCGCGCCAGGAGGAGTCCTACTCCCTCCGGGAGTAGGATTCCCCCCCCCAATCCTAGTTGGAATAGGATTCGCGAAGGGGGAAAAGAGAAAGGGGGGCCGGCCCCCTCTCCTTGTCCTATTCGGACCAAGGGAGGGGAGGGGCGCGCGGCCCATCTTATGCTGCCTCTTCTCTTTTCCACTAAGGCCCACTAAAGCCCATATAGCTCCCGGGGGATTCCGGTAACCTCCCGGTACTCCGGTAAAATCCCGATTTCACCCGGAACACTTCCGATATCCAAACATAGGCTTCCAATATATCAATCTTTATGTCTCGACCATTTCGAGACTCCTCGTCATGTCCGTGATCACATCCGAGACTCCGAACAACCTTCGGTACAACAAAACGTATAAACTCATAATATAACTGTCATCGAAACCTTAAGCGTGCGGACCCTACGGGTTCGAGAACAATGTAGACATGACCGAGACATGTCTCCGGTCAATAACCAATAGCGGGACCTGGATGCCCATATTGGCTCCTACATATTATACGAAGATCTTTATCGGTCAGACCGCATAACAACATACGTTGTTCCCTTTGTCATCGGTATGTTACTTGCCCGAGATTTGATCGTCGGTATCCAATACCTAGTTCAATCTCGTTACCGGCAAGTCTCTTTACTCGTTCCGTAATACATCATCTCGCAACTAACTCATTAGTTGCATTGCTTGCAAGGCTTAAGTGATGTGCATTACCGAGAGGGCCCAGAGATACCTCTCCGACGATCGGAGTGACAAATCCTAATCTCGAAATACGTCAACCCAACATGTACCTTTGGAGACACCTATAGAGCACCTTTATAATCACCCAGTTACGTTGTGACGTTTGGTAGCACACAAAGTGTTCCTCCGGCACACGGGAGTTACATAATCTCATAGTCATAGGAACATGTATAAGTCATGAAGAAAGCAATAGCAACATACTAAACGATCGGGTGCTAAGCTAATGGAATGGGTCATGTCAATCAGATCATTCAACCAATGATGTGATCCCGTTTAATCAAATGACAACTCTTTGTCCATGGTTAGGAAACATAACCATCTTTGATTAACGAGCTAGTCAAGTAGAGGCATACTAGTGACACTTTGTTTGTCTATGTATTCACACATGTATTATGTTTCCGGTTAATACAATTCTAGCATGAATAATAAACTTTTATCATGATATAAAGAAATAAATAATAACTTTATTATTGCCTCTAGGGCATATTTCCTTCAGAGGCTACCTACCGGAGTCCGGAACCGTTGAAGGTTCCGGCGCGGTGTCCGGCTCAAGGCCGGACTCGGGGCCCTTGGGGGTTTTATCCCCTTTGCGCCTGGAGTCCGGGAGGTCGCCTTGCGGCGCCTCCAGGACCACCTCCTCCTGGCTTGGAACCAGTTGGGACAGCACCTCGGCGTCGTTCGTAGGGTGGGGGGAGGTAGCGGCCGGAAGTGAATTCACGTCCGACGAATCCAGGGAGTCGCTCGACGACTCGTCGAGCCCGGCCTTGGGCGTTCTGCATAGTCATATTCGGCGTAAGGAGGAGCTGTGCAAGAAAGGAACACTATGAATTGCTTTAGTGTCTGAATACTTACGATCTCGCCAGGGGCTTGGCCCTGTGCGGCCACTCCTCTTCGCCGTCGTCGGCGTTGGTGGAGTAGTCCGGAGGAGGGGTCTTCCCTTTCTTGGACCCTTCGGCCTCCCCAGTTGGGGCGGCCTTGCTTTTCTTCCCTCCCCCCGCTGGAGGGGGAGAGGTCTCTTATTCCTCCTCCTCGTCTTGACGGGAGGAGTGCGCCTTGGAGTCGTCGGATGATGAATCCGACACCTCCTGGCGCCGGGCACTCTTTCGAGTCCCCGTGGCCTTCTTCTTGGCCTTCTTCTCGGGCACCACGTAGGGTGCCGGAACCAGCAGCTTCGCCAAGCGAGCATCCGCTGGGCCTTCGGGCAAAGGAGCCGGACAGTTGATCTGTCCGGACATCTCCTGCCAATCCTGTCAAAGGTAAGGGAGCTTAGATCCTGCATGGAGTCAAACTATGAAAAACTAATACCCTGTAAAAGGTAAAAACAGCTTACCGCACGAGCGTGACGCTGCGTGCTGAATCCGCGATCCTCGGTAGCGGATGCGGGGGCCTCGGCGCCCTTGAAAAGCACCTTCCAGGCATCTTCGTACGTCGTGTCGAAGAGCCTGCTCAGAGTTCGGTGCTGCGCCGGGTCGAACTCCCACAGGTTGAAAGCCCGTTGTTGACACGGGAGGATCCGGCGGATGAGCATAACCTGGACTACGTTGACAAGTTTGAGCTTCTTGTCCACCAGGGTTTGGACGCATGTTTGGAGTCCGGTCAGCTCTCCTTCTTTACCCCACAACAGGCCCATCTCTTTCCAGGAGGTGAGCCGTGTAGGGGGTTCGGATCGGAACTCGGGGGCTGCGGCCCATTCTGGGTCGCGTGGCTCGGTGATGTAAAACCACCCTGATTGCCACCCCTTTAGGGACTCAACGAAGGAGCCCTCGAGCCATAGGACGTTGGGCATCTTGCCCACCATGGCGCCTCCGCACTCCTCCTGGGTGCCGCGCACCACCTTCGGCTTGACATTGAAAGTCTTGAGCCATAGACTGAAATGGGGGCAGATGCAGAAGAAAGCCTCGCACACGACGATAAACGCCGAGATATTGAGGACAAAGTTCGGGGCCAGATCGTGGAAATCCAGGCCATAGTAGAACATGAGCCCCCGGACAAATGGGTGGAGAGGGAATCCCAGTCCATGGAGGAAATGGGGGAGGAACACCACCCTCTCATGGGGCCTAGGGGTGGGGATGAGCTGCCCCTCTTCGGGAAGCCGGTGCGCAATGTCGTTAGACAAGTATCCGGCCTTCCTCAGTTTTTTGATGTGTCCCTCCGTGACGGAGGAGACCATCCACTTGCCTCCCGCTTCAGACATGGCTGGAGAAGGTTGAGGTGGGGTGTGCGGACTTGGGTGCTGGAGCTCGAGTGCACGGAAATGGATAGGCAAAGGAGGAAGAAGGCGTGGATGAAAAGATGGATCCTTATCCCCTTATATGGGCGGACGCGACTATGTGTCCCCACCAGCCTGGTAAAACTCGCTTATCTCCCAAGCGCCGTAATTGATGGCGCGGTTGGGTTACCCACACTCGTATTGATGAGAATCCCGAAGTAAGGGGACACTATCTCTGCTTTGACAAGACGTGCCAAGGAAACCGCCTCGCTAAACGCGCTGAGGTGGGACAGTAAAACGATTCGAATAAAGACTTGGCCGTGGTGTGATGTCACGCTATGGAATACGTCAGCAGATTAGATTTGTGTAAATATTATTCTCTCTATGGCAATATGTGGAAACTTATTTTGCAGAGCCGGACACTACCTTTGTGTTCAAAATCTTCTATGAAGTACTTGGAGGAGGAACCCGCCTTGCAATGCCGAAGACAATCTACGCGCCGGACTCGTCGTCATTGAAGCCTGGTTCAGGGGCTACTGAGGGAGTCCTGGATTAGGGGGTGTCCGGATAGCCAGACTATGCCTTCGGCCGGACTCCTGGACTATGAAGATACAAGATTGAAGACTTCGTCCCGTGTCCGGAAGGGACTTTCCTTGGTATGGAAGGCAAGCTTGGCGATATGGATATGTAGATCTCCTACCATTGTAACCGACTCTGTGTAACCCTAGCCCTCTCCAGTGTCTATATAAACCGGAGGGTTTTAGTCCGTAGGACGAAAAACAATCATACCATAGGCTAGCTTCTAGGGTTTAGCCTCTCTGATCTCGTGGTAGATCTACTCTTGTAATACCCATATCATCAATATTAATCAAGCAGGACGTAGGGTTTTACCTCCATCAAGAGGGCCCGAACCTAGGTAAAACATCATGTCCCCTGCCTCCTGTTACCATCCGCCCAGACGCACAGTTCGGGACCCCCTACCCGAGATCCGCCGGTTTTGACACCGATAGTCACTAATTCAAGTACTCATTGGATTCCTATACGTACATGTAATCTGATCCTGGGTTTACTTCCAACAATTAGCACTTAACTACCTAAGTTAACAACGTTGGTGTACGGGGCAGAGGCACAGCAGCAGCACCAGCATATCAGCAAGAGCAGCTAGTGGCGGGAGCAAGCAGTGTTAGGATGATCTCCACCGTGTGGGCCCAACGGCCCACCAGGCCCTTAGATCCGTGCCCTGATCGGGGGCGCTCAACCCAATATGGTTGACGAGCCCCTGTCACCTGCACTATATAAAGAGGTGGGGGTCGGCGGCTCACATGACGAGGTTCGTCGCAACACCGTACACCCAACCTAATCCCCTACTGATCTAGGGTTAGTGCAATGCTGATGGGAAGCACCACAATCACTACTCTCTGCCATCACCGGCACCATGGCTGGCACCAGGAGCTCCTCGAGCCACAAGGAAAAGGTAATACCTACCACCACTACTACCGGAATCCCCATGCCCACTAGAACAACAGATTCTATCAATGGTATTAGAGCCAGATTGATTTAGGATTTTTGGTAGGAAACGGAAACGGGAGTTCTAATCCCAGAAAAGAAACCCCCTCCCCTGGAACCCTAATCGACAGGGCAAAGAACGAATCCAAAGAAAGGCTCGCGGCGAGGTGGCCCGGCGACATGGACTGAGGCCGCCGTCGCGAGCGAGAAGGAGAGCGGGGGCGCGCGATGAGTGAAATGGCAAGGGGAAAGGAAGAGAAGGTGGCCGGGCTCGCACGACGCGGTGGTGGACGTCGTCGCCGGCGGCCGGCATCGAGCCTCGCGCGGTGGCCCGGTGACCTGGACCTTGACCGCCGCTGCGGGCGAGACGCACAAAGGAGCAAGAGAGATCGAGAGAGGCATACTCGAATGGGGGCTAGGGTTCGGTATCGGGGAACTCTATCCCGGTTTTGTTCAACTGATATCCATGCTCGACCGTCCGATCGCCTTGAACGGCCTGGATGTAAAACCTAGTCTCGCCCGGGCCTTTTGGGCCAAAAGCATAGAGCGCCAGGCCGCAGCTGCGCTGCCCTGGTGGGCATATGGGCCCAATAGGGCGGAGGTGCAGCCGCGCAGCTGAGCGCACCCGCCTGCGGCGCCTTTTGGGCCGGAAGCGGTGGGTTGTTGTTTTTGTTTGTTTTTTTGTACATTTTGAATCTCTAGTCAATTCGAACCATCGAGATAATTGATTAGAAAACAGAAAAGTAAAAGAAATACTTCTGAAAAGTAAAAAGTTCATGAATTTTTTATTCATGTTTTTCCGCTGCAAATAAAAATAGAAGTGTTTTTAATAGAACTAAAGTAAAAGATTAAATTGTTGCTTCTCTAATGCAATTTTGAACCAGACGGTTAAAATTACTTAGAGAGTAAAGAGTACATAATTGTTTCTGAATAGAATATTGTAAAGTTTCTGCTGCAAAGAAAAAGTTTTATCTTCCAATTAAATTGGAACCAACGGGGAAATTTAATTGGAAGAACTGTTCTTAGCAATGTTTTTCCCCTGTGGGTGAAATAAGACGCAGATAGTTTCTGCTATGACAAAAGAAAGATATTTGTTTTAAAGTTAAAAATATGGTATTGTTATTTTCAGACCAACGTTGATGATAACAGTACTATAATTCTATGAGTCCTATGTTCAAAGCTTAAATCTCTAATAAATTTTGTATCAAAGTGATCAATTTTCAAAGAACAGATAAAGATCAAGAAATGCTCTTGAGCTAGAGAAATGTATTTTTCTTGTTCCCGCTGCAATAAAGTTGATGATGATGATTATTTCTTAGCAAAGTTGTTTAATAGAAATACTATCATCACATTGTTTATGAGTTATATGCATTATTTCCATTTCCGCCCAACGGTGATATGGAATTAATGTAGAAGGATGATGTTTTATTCTAGTTTTGCCCAACGGTGATTTAGAATATAAAAGAAAGTTTTAAAAGTTTGATGTGCATATTTTTAACCAGACCAACATGGGTTATTTTTATGCTCATTATTGTTGATTATTGGATATTTTTTCTTGGACTAAAAGTGTTCCATGCTTTCATTTGTGAAAGCAAATGGTTGGGTACTTGTGACCCGAAAGATTACCAAGAAAGGTCATAACATGAGGGAGTATGCTCTCTCTAAAGAATGGCTTCAAAAAGAAAAGAATTCATAGATATTTATCCAAGAACAGAAAAGAGATAGATCATTGAGAGTCTTGGTTGACGAATGTCTTTCATGTACTCTCTATGAAGAAGATTTTTCAGTCAACATGATTTGAGATGAAACAAGCAACATGCGTGTTTAATTTGACCAACGTCGGATCAAGCATGTGTGTCAAAGAGCATTAGGATTTATTCCTAAATTTGATGATTGAATAATGCAGTCAAAAGAGCCAATTCTGGCATTTATGTCCCTTACAGGGAATTACCCGCATGGCGGGAAAAGATGATTATGATAAAACCCGTATGGCGGGAAAAGTATGGGAAAATACCTGAGTAACGGGGTAAAGTTGACATAATATTATGTCAAAAATCTCGTATGGCGGGAGAAATTCTGTCAAAGGACTTATCCTGTACGACAGGAGAAAGATATGATGACTCATGTGCTTTTAATGTGTCCCACTATGGGAGAAAAGTATGGAGTAGCTATTATGCTTTCCTAGTATCGACCGTACACCTTACGTGTAATGGTCATTAAGCACTCAATAAATCCAAAGAGAATAAAATTTACAGACGAACCTAAAGATAAGAATGATATGCAAGTGTGACTTGCAAAAGTACTAATGATAAAGAACTCTGTTGAGTTGCTGAAATGGAATGAGGAAAAAGTACTCCCGTACTAGTTAAAAGATAACTTCATTTTGTATGAAGAGATAACTTCATTTCGTATGAAGTAATCTGATGAATGAAGTAGATAATCGAAGTTTCCTCAATTCACAAGAGTTATGAATGGTTTTCGAAATTGTGGCAGAAAAGTTCTTGCCACATTTCGAGGGGGGAGAAAGAAATATGAGATAAATTAAGAATGATGAAACTCCCCTATACTTTAGATAATGTGATGAAGAATATGATCGTCTGGGGGAGTACGACGGTCATATTAATACCCCTAAAGAAA
Organism: Triticum urartu; assembly: GCF_003073215.2. NCBI lineage: Eukaryota > Viridiplantae > Streptophyta > Magnoliopsida > Poales > Poaceae > Triticum > Triticum urartu. The sequence goes on along the minus strand of NC_053024.1, from coordinate 2,002,208 downwards.
AGAAATAGTTGTATTCCTGGATCTTTTACAGTTCCGAAAGCAGACTAAGGAATACTAAGACGGTGCTTAAAGTGCCATAAAGAAGAAAGTTTTAACAGAATAAACCCAAATAATAAAGTTTAAAGATACGCCATTTTTAGTGAAGATGGAGTAATCTGGGGGAGCATGTTGTATGACCTATACAACACCTGTTGTTAGCTCTATAAAGGAGGAATGAGTAAACATGGATCTTGTGATACAGGTCCCTATAAAACCCATTGCCTCTTGAAAATGAAAGACTATGCAATTAATTTGCCTCTTGGAAATGACAGAACAACAACATCCCCATATGAAAGAAGTGCCCGTACCTGAGACACATATGGTCTCAAGGAATGAGAAAATCAGATACTTTTGATTACTATAAATTTTATGTTAGTGAAATTCAAATGGAGGTTGATCCCACCTCATTTAAAGTGCTCAATCGAACTTTGAGAAGTGTCTGTTTGTATAAATGATAAGAGACTATATGAGATGAAATAAAATTGATGAATCCCGACGATGTTTGGGACTGATGAGTAATTTCCAATGGAGCCAAAACAGTAGGCTGTAAAGAGTCTACAAGGACAATGTGACTCCAAAGGAAATATGTAAAGGTGTAAAACATGACTTAAATCAAAAGGTTTTTGTGCGTTTTGCACTGAATAGATTACAATGAGTGTTGGTAGCACATCATGATCTGAGTTACATCAGATGAAAGATATTATGATCTGAGTTACATCAGATGAAAGATATTATGATCTGAGTTACATCAGATGAAAGTAAAGAACACAGGGGATACTGCCTGAAGAAGTCTTTTATGGACTAAAGCAATCAAATGTTGTTTTGGGTTAAAGAAAATGAGAGGACAATTGTATTCGTGCAAAGTTATAGAATGAGAAATTCATTTCCTAATCCTGTGCATGTGCATGACGTCCTACTTGCTAGTGGTGATGTCAATCTACTGCAGCAGGAGAAAAGAAGTTCTTGTTCTCAAAGTTCAAAAGAATGTTCTCAGTAGAGTAACTCTCGTTATAATTATTGAGATTCACCAAGAAAAGAATAAAAGGGGTATTAGGAGTGTCGCATGAGCATACTTTGAAAAGTGTCTAAAGTATGCATGTGAGAAAACCTACGCTTGTTCTTATAGTAAAGGGTAATGATTTTGGGAACTTTAGTGTTCCAAGAGTCAATGTGAAATAGACCAAATGAATATGGTACCATATGCTTCAGCTGTTGGAAGCTTTATGAATGCAAAAGTGTAACATTACCGTGACATAGTTCACATATCCGGGTTGTTTTGGCAATGTCCAGTACATATTTAAATCGATGGAATGGAGTCAAAGATATCGGCCTCATGCTGAAAGAAACAAGTGCTCTCAAAAGGTTGTGAGTACAAAGATAAAAACTTTTGAAATGTACAGCGAAATCCACAATTATCGCTGACCTTCACATTAGGAGTTTTTGTGTGGAAGAACTCTATAGAATGAATCGTTTATCATCAATGTGATGCAAATATAAAGTATAACATGATATGAGGCTGAGGGACAGGCAAAATCGTTATGGAAACATGTACCCGGAGTTGATAATGGTTGACAACAGCGATAACCATTTAAGTAATTCACTCCTATGACAACGACACAAAGTTGTACGTTGTTAAGGAGAAAGTCCGAAATTATGTTGAAATGCTTGGAGCATAAAAGCAACAGACAAGTGTTTGCAGTTCTGCTTATTAAAGGCTTACCGCCCAGTGTGTTTGGAGAATACACAGTCGACATGGGTTTTATGGTATGGTCTAAGATTTCCGGACAATAAAGGGCCCAAGGTTAAAGAATTTGTTTCAAAACAGAGAGGTACGTTGTGGCTGTCTGATTCTATCGGCAATTGAGTTGTGACGATGAAACATGTTCTATGTATTGATCTGTTATGAAACGAGTAAAGTAAAAGTATAAGGTTAAAAGTAAAAGTTGAGATCAAGAGGGAGAATGTTAGGATGATCTCCACCGTGTGGGCCCAACGGCCCACCAAGCCCTTAGATCCGCGCCCTGATCGGGGGTGCTCAACCCACTATGGTTGACGAGCCCCTGTCACCTGCACTATATAAAGAGGTGGGGGTCGGCGGCTCGCATGACGAGGTTCGTCGCAACACCGTACACCCCACCTAATCCCCTACCGATCTAGGGTTAGTGCAGTGCTGATGGGAAGCACCGCAATCACTACTCTCTGCCATCACCGGCACCATGGCCGGCACCAGGAGCTCGTCGAGCCACAAGGGAAAGGTAATACCTACCACCACTACTACCGGAATCCCCATGCCCACTGGAACAACAGATTCTATCAAGCAGCTCAAGCAGCAGGCAGGGGAGGCGGCGAGGAGTAGCAGAAGTGAGGAGCAGCAGCAGTGGCTTGTAGCAGTAGTAGTCTAGAGCAGCAGCGGCAGTAGAAGCGCACCAGCAGCAAGGCAAAAGCAGTAGCAGTATGCAAGAGCAGCAGCGAGCAGTAGCAGAAAACGGCGACACGGAGCAGGGCAGGTGCGCGTGGGAGGCAGGTCGGGCGCATGGGGAGCATGGCGGGGCGCGACGGGTGTGGGCAGGGGTCATGGCGAGTGCGGCCCAGGCATGGTGGAAGCACAGCAAACGCGCACACACAGCAAGCTTCGGGCGCGGCCATGGTAGTTAGCGAATGGCGGCCTACGGCAACGGGTCGATGGGCAAAGGAGGGGGAATCAGGGGAGAAGCTCACCGCAAAGCTCGTGGACATGGTCGGGGAGGCCGGGGTTGCCGGGATGGTGCAGATCGACCGAAGCTCCACGGCAGCCGTAGGAGGAAGATGACTCGATCCGGTCGATGTAGCGCGAGGGGACTCAAACTGGTGCCCGTAGAGGAGGTAGACGAGGCAGACGGAGCTCCTGGACAGAACGGAGTGGCGAGGGGAGGTCAAAGGCCACGGCAACGGCGACGACGCTGCGACGACCGTACTGGTGTGTGTGCGGGGGAGCGAGCAACGGCGCGAGAGAGGGGGGAGCGGTTAGGGTTCGGGGGGGAGGTCGCGGCGTCGGTCTTAAGGGCATCGGAGAGGTGCCCGATGGCCGGCACGTCGCCCAGCCTCGGTCACGGCGGGTGGATGGCCGCCACGGCCCTCCTGCTCCTGTAGCGAGGAGAGAGATGACCAGGTTGGGTTGGGCCAGCTACTGTAGTCTATTGGGCCAAGTGCACAGTGCCACATACCCCTTTGCTTTTGCCTAAAAACGTACTCCTTTGTTTTTTTAATTATGTATCTTTTATTTCTCCTCCACTTTGCATCTTATTTTTAATACCAAATGAATTTTGGTGAACATGAACTTTGGTACATAAATATTAGACAATAGTTTGAGTTGGCACACAAGGTTTGGAGGCGCTTGGAGTCAAATAAATAATTGTTTATTTTGAAAAGGCCATTTTGGTTGATGTTGGGCCACTTATTAATTTCCTAGGAATATATTCATGACTCAAACGAAGTTGGTTTCAACATGACAATGATTAGGGAAATTTATAGAATAAGGCGAACATTTTAGTTTTACTTTTTGAAGAAATAAATATTTTACTTGCAATTTAAATTTGAATTTTACTTTGATTTTGGACAAGTGGCCATTTGCATAGTAACCATGATGACATGGCCACCATTAGGGGGAGATTACTGTTGCATGATTCTCGGGGTGTTACAACAATCCAGTTTGCGCCTCGCCTATTTAAAAGAATGAAATCTTGTGTCTTCTGTCAGCAGAAACATATGCAGTAATGACCATGAATAACATTAGTACATTACTTACGCGTAAGTTGCGGAGGAAAACTGGAAATTGTTCTATGTCTGCGGTATAATGTTTCCATGAAGGAAAGATGCGCACAGAGTTCCTGACAACA